>NC_090929.1:1739497622-1739797622 GCF_040938575.1 Ambystoma mexicanum | reverse complement strand
TAGGTCAACGCGGTCAATGAGGCATCCGAGATGACGTGCAGTGTCTTCACGAAAACACTGCAGGTCACCTTGCATGCCCCGTTGACGCAACACCATCCCAGACAGGACAGGATCAACCCGGTCCCGGATTGCCACGTCCGCAGGGAGAGGAAGGCCAGTTGTTGTGCGCTCCTCCCCTCCCTGAAAACGGGTCTGGACATAGACATCCCTGCTGGTGCAGGATGATGCAGTCACACTCCGCGTCAGCCTGTGCTGCCTCCTCTCCCTGCCCCTGCATTGCACCACTAGCACCAGTGGAATCCTCACCGCCAGACCCCGTGTGTGTCCCTTCCACGGCCTCCTCCTCCCCCAAACCCCCCACCAACCTGGATGACTCCATGCCATCTTGCTCCATCAGACCCTGTGGGGTCTCAGCTGCCCCTTCTGCTGCCGAGGAGTCCACCTCTGACCTCCGCCTCATGGAAATACCTTTGGCAGCTGCGGCCTGGGACGCGGCACCAGACTCCTCACTCCCCGACGAGATGACAACCTGGGAGGGGAGCCGGGCCTTGCGTCTCCGGCTGGTGGTACGATCCCTGCCGCTTTGCTCCACAGCACCCTCTCCGCCCTCTTCATCAGTTGACGCTGCAGACAGGGAGAGACAGGGAGAGATAGAACACAGGCATCAGGGCACTGTACAATGGACTGATACACACATGACAGTTGCACATGAGTGGCAGTGTAAAACTACAGTGTAAAACTACAGACATGGCATCACACTCCCCAACACACATGTCATTTCAACTCACACACATGAGCAAATCCAAAGGAATATTGCACCAGACAGCACGGTCCATACAAAAACAACAGCACGAGCAGCCAAAGTTGAGCCTGACGTCACATGAAACATAGGGAGTGTACAACACATGCACACATGCCACAAGACTGACATGCACCTGTACATCTCCACCACTGCAGTGATAATGTCACCATCCATGTCACATCTGGCAATCAGCCTCCTACATGTCAGTGTCACATGTATCCATGTTGTATCACAGTTGCACATTTGTCAAATACACACACATGCACATGTACACAGTGCAGATACATGCAGCAGGAACCACCATCCATGTGTGACACCACAACCATGCCAACGTACATACACAGAAATTCAAACATGTGTGCTCCAACACCTGCATTTGGCCAGCATGCTTAGCAACACATATACCATCGATGTGTCTCACACATGAGAGGACTCACATGTGGCAGCCTCACGCCCCTGTAAATACACATCCATACATGGCCCTACAAAAACACATGTGCAACCTGCACACTACTGGCACACCACAACACGCACAGCGTCCAGTCAGCATGCATGTACACTTACCGCTCGACTCCAGACGGGTCTGCCTCTCAAGGACCTGGATGTGGAGTGCTGGGCGTATATGCGTTCCAGGACCCTCATTTGGTGGTCGGACAGGTGGCCCCTCCGCTGCCTTCAAGAGGCGCCGGGCCTTGTCGAGGGTCCTGGACCTGAAGTCCTCCCAGCGCTTCCGGACATGTTTGATGTCGTGGACTGCCACCCCCTCCTCGTTGATGGCAGTCACGATGTCCATCCAGATCCTGGTCCGTCCTTCATTGTCGGCGTGCAAACTTCCAAAGAGGGCATCATACTGCCCCAGGACTTGCTCCACCAGGACACCAACTTCCATGGCACTGAAGCTGGTGGCCCTCTGCCTCTCTGGCTGGGGGTTTCCAGTGGTGCCTGATGGTGCTGTGCCCGACATGGCAACCCCAGAGGCAGGTGTGGGTGGGCAAATGGGTCCTGGGGCTGGGCTGTGGAGCGATGGTATCCCAGTTGGGAGTCTTCAGTTCCAGCAGGGGTGGTCACAGCAACTGCACCCCTGGCTGACGTTCAGGCACCAAATAGCAGGGCACATGGGCAGCAGGCAGGCAGGCAGCAGCAGATGGCAGGTGGGAGCATGGTCTTCCGTGTGTTGTTGCGTGGCCAGCTTGATATGGAGTGATTTGGCACGTGAAAAAATTGCACGTCAGCGTGTAATTCGAGGAAAGGCCCTTAGCGCATAAGCGTGTCTGTGACGCGACGCACGCGGTCGTTTCCCTCATAACGTGGGCATATTGGTTCAGCGCACGTGTGAAAAAACTGCATGTCCACGTGTGAATGCATGTAATCCGAGGAAAGAACCTACTCGTGTAAGTGACGCAATGTGCGCAGGCATTTCCCTCAGCACGGGTTAAAGGTGAGCGGGGCCAGCAGTTCGCTGTACGTGCCTTTCGTGGAGACCGACGTGTGTTGCTACTTCATGTTGTTTCGCGCACCATCACAACTTCACAGCGGATCAAGGACGTATCTCTTCTTTTGGCGGGGTATTGGCTACGCGTGTTTTTCATTATCACGCTAGTCAGACGGTGAGTCGCGCACGCTATTTTTCACACTGCGGGTGCCCCTGTGTATCCACCCGTTTTTGAGGTCATAGTAGCCTGCGTGTCCCACGCGTATGCGTTTTTCGTGTTACTGGGTGCCACTGCGTACTGAGGGAGGTTGATTCCACGCACGTAGGCTACAGGGTTGCGTGCACTGTTTTACTGCAGTTTTGGGGTGCCTGAGCGTTGCGTGACCCGTCACTACATCACCGGGGTCACATACAGCCTTGCAGGTGCATGGGGGCTGTTAACATCTTGCATCCCACCCTCTTTACCCCAATTGCCCAGGACAATTGTGGTGTACACCTCCCATAGGCACTCCTCTATCTGTGCCGGCACTACTCCATCTGTGCCATGGTTGGGAGACCACCAAAGGTGAGGGGCGTCTCAGCTGGGCATCCTCCTCGTGGCAGGCGTGGTCAGGGATGTGGCCGGGGTGACTAGGGAGTAGGGGGACTCCAGGGTGTCCAGAGTGGCCGCAGAGGGGGAAGAGGCAGGGGTGTGCCACTTGAGCACGATGTTGTGCCATGTGTCAGTGCAGTCATGCCACCACCCCCTGTGGTTCCGGGAGATGCAGTTTCTGTATCTGCCACTGGTGCCGGTGTGACCCGGCAGTCTGTTTCATCGACTGCCACGGGCCCAAGGGTAGTGGTAGCTGCAGGTGCAGCTGTGGACACCACCACCCAGGCTCAGGGTCTGCCAGCGCAGACCAGCCAGAAACTTTGGAGAGAGGGACTGTACAGTACCCCCTCAAAAATGAACACCAGGGAAAAACTATTAACCTTTTCCAGTACTTCCATAGTAAGATGGGTTGTACTGGTTTTGTACATAACTTTTGACTAGTATAGTCAATGGTAACTTTACATGTCCTGGGGGACAGTAGTCAGTCCCACGGTATGGAGTCTATGTTTGGGGGTCACTATGACACCCCTGTGTCACTGCACTGAGGGTGCTCTGTAACACACATGTAAAAAGAGGATACCTATGAGGGTAAGAAAAAACCCATAGACCATAAGCACACAAAAATAGTCTAAGACACACATTAGCAACATGTCTAAGAGTGGGAAAAAGAGTCTTACTCTTAGCAAGAGAAAAAAATAAACCCTTCAAATCCAGCAAAGCTGCTGGGGGACTCTGTAGGTAAGGGAAATTAGCCTTAGAAGAGAATTCTCCCTAACAACTTCTCCAGCACCACACGTATCGCTAGAAAGTAGCTCCAATCCAAAATGTACACCAGCTGTGCACATAAGTGGTGCACCCACGCACCACACAACACCATCTCTCTCGACTGACTTGATTACTTCTCAAAAAAACATCAGAAAGGAAAATCGTCCTTCCCCTTGTGGAATTCATCAAACAAGTTCTCAAAATGCCAACATTCATGAACTTGCTTATTGTCTGACAGTGCATTTTTTGCTGCGCCCCTGGCAGAATTCTTATTTTCTATATCTTCCCATTTGCTCGTCAGTTTACTGCAATCCCCTCATAGGCAACGGCCTTTGGAGATGTAATTTTACCCCATCCTTTCTTAATCAGAAACAATCCTTATATATCTAATACATTGTGTCACAAAATCGTTCAGCTCCTAGAAAGCCTGACTCATGCAGCGCTTAAAAAATGCAAAATGAAATAGAATGACCAAATTTTAGCATCTGCCATGCTTCGGTAACCACACTTATAAATGCTTCCAAAACTATTGTACTTTCAAGTGTTTGCAGGTGTCCATAATGCACAAAAATGATCAGAAAACAAAACCATTCACATATATAATCTGCATTTGGCACATGCTTTTGAATAACTGAAGCCTGTCTGTGATGCCCTTGTTTGTACATGATTAAACTGTGGCTCGCGATGCGCATTTTGTATTCCTTCAACATGAGCCAATTTCCTGAACTCAGCAATGTTATCTCAAGGCCGACATTGTGCATTCCTGTCTAATGCCCCTTCATCCGTGCTCTCATGTTTTTTATCTCAATCCTTGCTTCTGAGCAAAACTAAAACATAATTGCTATTCGTGTGCCAGTTTGCCTACTTCAAAAATCACAATGTTATTTATCAAATGTCTTTAGCACTGTGCACTTCATATTTTCACAGTTAAATTCCTTAGCCATAAATCACTGTAACTCCAACGTGCTTCTCTGTTCGCACAAAGGGCCTCATTACACGGTAGGCAGTAAGGGTTTACCGGTACCGGTAAGGGCACCGGTACCGGTAAACCCTTACCGCCTTACTACGAGGTCCCTTTGCGGGTCCTCCCTTAACGCCTGGTTTTTCCAGGCGTTAAGGACGGGACCCGCAAAGGGACCTCAGAGCTAATTACGGTACCGCAATTTGCGGTACCATAATTAGCACCTTCCCCATTCCCATTATGCCCTATGGGGCAAAAATGGGAATGGGGAAGGGTAAATGGGGATTGGGGAATTACCGCCCCCGCTCACCTTGGAGTAGGGCGGTAATTCCGCCATCCACCAAGGCGGACTCGGTACGGTACCGGCGGCAACCATGGCGCTAATAGCGCCATGGTTACCGCCTACCATGTAATGAGGCCCAAAGTCATCAAACGGCTACGCGCACAGCGAAAGCGCACATAGCGCGGCGCACACAACAGAAGTGGGCGGAGCAGTGGGCGTAACACGCGGAATGGGGAACAATGCGTGAAAAAGAAGGCGTAACTGGGGAAGTACTGCAGGGAACTACACGGAATGCCCACAGACATGCGAACAACCCATATTCATGGATTCGAATACGGGAAACCCGCGCACGGCAAAAGACGCACACAGGCGTCAACGCGTCCGCCACACGAAGGCATTTTTTCACCCCGGACAATCCTTTTTGGGATGCCTGACGACCAGGTCTACGGCCGGTATAGGTTTCCACCTCGTATCTTCCTAGACCTGGTCAGGGAGTGGGAAGATGACCTTACATCCCCCACCCTCTCTTCCCAAGCATTGAGCCCCTTGGAGAAGGTGCTCAATGTCCTGCATTTTTTGGCCCCTGGGTCATTTCAGCGGACTACTGCCATAGTGGGGGGGTCTCACAGGCCACGCAGTCACGCTGCCTACACCAGGTCTTGGCAATCATGACAGCGTGCCCCTCAGTCTGCAGGCACATATACATGCCCACAACACCCGCAGAAAGGCAGGCCATTGTCCAGGACTTTTACAGGGTGGCACACTTCCCCAAAGTGCTTGGTGCCATAGGTTGCACCCATGTGACCCTACGTCCACCTAGGGCCACTGAGCACATCTACCGAAAATGCAAGCACTGGCATTCCATCAACGTGCAGGTGGTATGCGATGCAAAGGGAATCATCACCTCTGTGTATGCAAACTACCCTGGCTCCACCCATGACAGTTTCATATACAGAATGTCCGCCCTGAGCCGGGCCCTGGAAGCTGGGAAGCATGGCGACACATGGCTCCTAGGTGAGTACAAATGCCTGCGCACATGCATGAATGTTACACACACACACACAAATACACAAACCCCAATAATCACAAGCATCATCACCTCTCCAGGGGACAGTGCCTACCCTCTGAGCAACCACATGATGACACCAATCCGGAACCCCACCACACCACCCCAGGTAAGATACAACGCCGCCCATATTGCAACCAGGGCCATAGTGGAGCGCACATTCGGAGTGCTCAAGTCACATTTCCGCTCCCTTGACCGCTCTGGCTGCCAGCTACTCTATGCACCCCCAGTAGTGTGCAGCATCATTGTGACAGCATGTGTCCTGCACAATGTTGCAACACGGCCGGGCGTACCGGTGGACATGGTGGTGCCCCCACATCCACAGGCACAGGCGCTGCCCATGGGAGGGGACAGGGCATGTGGCGAGGAAGCCCGGACCCAGCTTGTGGCCACATTTTTCACCGAAACTCCCACCCCTGCGGAGTGCACACAGGCCTGGCAAATACCAGGTGACAATCGATGATGACAAAGAGACAGTCAACTGTGACCACCCTACCATGCTGAGAATGTTGCCACGGAAGTGCCACATTGTGTGCATCCGTAGCTACTTAAAGATAAGCAATCCTGTGTGACCAAAAGGCACACATGCAAGGTGTGAATCACACAGGCCTGCAAAACAGGCCATGACTATCACTAGTATGTCACCCAAACCCTCCCAAACCACAACATGACATGGCAAGCAATAGCTATACACCAACACAGTTCCAATAAGGTACACATTGACATGTGAAAAATGTAAAGTGGCATCAGACAATGATGCCTGACATGGAATCAGATGAAATGACTGACCAACAACCTCCCACCCAAAAGAAGTAATTCCCAAATGCATTCCAACAGTTGTAGTTGTAACATAACAATGAATGCCTGTCTACATGCACATTGTGCATTGCAAAATCAACACTGCAGCTTCTGTGTGCCGTGCCCACCTCCTGCAACACACTGCTCAGTGCACAGCATAGTGAACAGCCATTGTGTGTGACGCACACCCTGAGCATCACATCTAAGCGTCAAACTACATCAAAAAGCAAATTAGGCATGTACAGGATCCACAATTGGTCATAGATCATGTGCTGCAGGGACACAGTGGGTACCAGAAGGCAAACAGAGTGCTAATGTGGACATGGAAGGGTGGTTGTACATGTAGTGCATTATAGTGTGAGTGTTTGGGTCAGTAGGGACATGCACTCAACATATGCATGTGCAATCAAGTGACCATCAGTGTCCTCTACACATCACATGTGAACATTCACCATGTGTACACCCCAGCATGTCAAACCACAACTATTCCCTCACACCTGAAAGGTAAACACAACACATGAACAGCCATTGATCAGCAGAATACATCATATACATAGGATACCACAATTACAATGTCAGGGTGCGCATCACACTGTAGGGCAAGGCAACTATCAACAACAAAACACCCCCCTTCCCTCACATATCACCATGACCCACTGAACAACTGAGCCTGGGTTATGTAGCCTTCATCCTTGATTTTCACCTGGCCACAGGATCACCCTTCCCCTTTGTCACCATCTCCCACCTTGTGTGCAAAAAGCATCCAGCACCCTCAGAGGCCACCTTGACTTGCGAAAACACCACATCAAAGAGAACTCAAAGCAGGCCAACACAGAAGCCAAGCAAAAAGCCTGCAGGCAGCAAAACAAACCAGAAGAGCCTCCAGTAGATGACTTGAAGTAGCAGTACGTCACAAAGCCCAAGTACTACCACAATGACGTAACAACCAAGGTAGCACAGTAAAATAATGTCACAACAGGATGTGAACCATGTGTGGTACATAACATAGAATGATGCACCATGAACGGATGTGTAGTGTCACTGCTCCCGTGTACAGGTGCAGGAGTGGCACGAACCAACCACCCCCACCGTGGTCTGGGTGCCTGCAAGGTCAAACTCAGACAGGCCTCTGAGACCCTGGTGGGGAAGGAGGGTCAGGGATATGCAGTCGGGACAGGCATTGCTATACTGGATAACCGGAATGAGGGGCGGGAGAGGGGAGTAGGATTGACACAGGAATGTAGGAACTGCACAAAAATGTACTACTCACATTAACACATACACAATTAGACCAAACTCGATCATCATGCACATAGTAACAAATTACTCAAATGGAAGACAAAGAGAAACTTATCTCTGGGGTGAGTGCTGGCCTCCTGCCTGCGCACTCTCAGGTCCGGCAACAGGAGCAGTTCAATGCTGCAAAGAGAGCCACAGTTACTAATCTGTGCGTGCCCATAACACACAAACACACCACCATATATGGCCCAAACTAACAAACTACTCTACAAACAAACCATCTGGTATGGATGCTTCGTACCCATACGTAACATTACCCCTGTGATGGTTCATACACAGTCAATGCAGTAAGTCAGGCGCCGGTGGGTGCGTGGCAAATGGAAGACCAATATGTCACGATTTACACAACATGCAATGTTCCCTGGGTAAGCAGCCAGACGCATATAGCAAGGTATGACTTCAGAACAAGTCGTGTTCCACCATGACCGAAATAAAGTAGGTAGTGCATGTGTCAAATTCTACATGGAAATGAAATGCCCTGCACACGAGTCTGTCCCTTGCTGTCTGTCACTGTGAGCTGCTTCTTTCCATGTCTCGCAACGCTACATGGCTAATACAAGTGCCTCAATGGACCATGGTGGACCGTAGGGTATGTGCCACTGCCCCTGCAGGTGCCCCAGACAACTTTTGCATCAACTAGCCATTAGTCCACCAACACATCTCAGCTGTACTGTGCGCTTCAACACCAATATTTGTCCGAGCTCACCGTCAGTGCTGCTACTAAGCATGCATGTGTAACTGGCCTGGTGGAAGGTTTGCTGTGTTGTGGCCCCCCTGTGCTGCTCACCTTGCCTGGAGTCCCTTGAAACACGTCAGCTGTTTTCGGATGTATGAGCACAATCCCTGTGCCTCTGCTTGCGCACACATGCGCATGTCGGCACCACCAAACGTGTCCAGCTTGCAGATGTCCAATGGCCCATGTCTGCTGGCAAAGGTGGTCTGGAGGCTCATCCCCCTGCAGAAAGGCCATGAAACACATGATTAATGCTTTAAATTCATCTGTGTGTTTCTCTTCAGGCATTTCCTGACTGGACCATGTCAGAGACGTACATCAGAAATCACACCATCAGTGCGTCTTTCACAGGCAAAGTGTGGAACACACTATCTACGGCATGAATTGCAACAAGCACCTGTATAGTAAAGATAAGAAACATACTACACAATGCATAGCAATGAATGTACACATTAATCATGAAACACCCCATCTAGCGAAAGAAGAACAGTGGTCAATAACACCCCTATCATCCCCACTAGGGGTGTCAACACAAGTAGTACAGCAGCACACATGACAGTCCAAAGCCCTTGTGTAATAGGCTGTTACACCAAACCATCCTTGCGAGCCCATAGATAAGGGAAGCAGGAGTGGCATATGTGAGTCAGGACCCCAAGCTGTAAACACATACACGAGACAAGCTTGAAGGGACCAGCTGGAACAGACAGTGGATGCTTTCAAAAGCCAAAAAGCACCACACCGTCACATGAAAGCACAATAGACTAGCAATTTTAAACTATATTAACTAATTATGCTAACTATGAAAAACCTACATTACCTAATTAAACTAACTATCAAATAGAAACTTAACTAACTAAACTAAAATAAAAATAAAAAATGGCCACATACAACTCAGGGCGAGGTACCTAGGAGGGGGGAGGTACAGGGTGCTGCTCAACACCCACATGCGATGATGCTGAGCCAAAAAAAAAAACTCCATGGGCTCAACGCCTGCACAGCCCGACCTATGTGGGAGATAGATTGTCGTCCGAGTCTGGCTCTTCCTGGAAAGGAGGACGTGGCACAGTAGCCTGGCCACGCCTAGCCGCTGCTTGCCCCTCGTTGGCAGCAAGTCTGCCGGACGGGTGAGCTTGGTTCTGTGCGGCAATCACACGTAGGTCTGCATGCAGGACCTCACGTGATACGCATGCTTCCTCTTGCAAGGTAACACGTGTAACACGGAGTATATTCAACCGCGAATATTTCCCTATGGGATTTTCCCATTGTTCGAGGCTACCACTTTTACTGACAGCCTCTAACATACCGCCGGTTTATTTTAATATTAACTTTACTCCGGTAGGTTTTTATTGCCAGATCTTTGATAATATTTCTTTCTCGTGTCTTCATCTGAAATCCTAACCTAGGTTGGGGATCCTTTGTTCGTCCTTTTGGTGGGCTTCTGCACAGAAGCCCCCCTCTCGGCGCCGCCGAGTTTGGGGTAGACAGGATGTGTGGGAGGGGGAACCCAAGTCGCACTCTGCCCTGATAGGTGAGGGGTTATCCCACCAGGATAACCACCCCATTGTGTGAGTGACAGCTAGGCTGTCTGAATGGGGGTTTTTCTGCATAAAAGCAGGGTCCTGAGGACTGGGGGAGAAGACGTCACCACTGGAACTAAGAAACCTGAAGAGGAAAGAAGCTGAAGACATCTGCAATGACTGAACCACCGGTGAAGCCCTGCTGCAGATCCTCACCACTTTTCTCCAACGACTTGAGAAGATCTTCACCTGCAAGAGTCTTCTTCCTTTGAGCTGGTGGGGCCAACCAGTTCGCCAATCGCGTTCCATGACCTGCCTTGGTCGAATCACCAGTGCCAAGCACTAGGAGACCGGATAGCCAGGCACCCGTCCACCATGACCGCGATTTAAAGGAGCATACCTTTTATTCGTCTTGACATCACTGTGACTGGTTTCATCCCTGGGAAGTGCAGTAACTCGAACCTTCCTCTACGACGAGAGCCTCTCTTCCTCTGCTGGAACTCCCGAAAGGCAGGAACTGCCAGGATCTACCGCCACCGCAGGAGCCTCTTCCCCTTTCAAGGTACATTGTTGTGCCAGGCCTTGAGTTTCATTGCGTATTGCTAAAGGTGTTTTAAATCCTTTACTTACCTTCTGGGTTGGCCGCCCCTTTCGTCTAACATTATGTTTTTACATCTGCAACCACCTTTTTCAACTCGTTAAACAAAGACTTGACTGCAGCTACTAGAACAGTTTGATCCTGGGCACTTGCCTTGTATCATTGACTCTGGCTCTGGCACCGGCCTCTTGACTCTGGCTAAATCTGTTACAACTGCCTTCTCTAGATTGTTTCTCACTAAGAAATGTGTTGGTGCACCTACACTCTTATAACCACCTTTCCTTCCCTTTCTGGATATGCTGAAGTGCCATTTTGCTCGGGTTTCACCATAGCATTGCTTATACTAAAGTACTGCCTTGCCTAACTTGTTCACAATCCAATTGGGAAGTGTTGCTGATGTGTTTAGAAGTCTAACTCTGTATGACTTGTCCTTTCCCTCTGTTAGGCAGAAACCTGTGCAGTTCCCTCTGGGACCACTGCAAAAGATTTAAGACTACAGGTGGTTGGCAGTAAACCCACTTGGTAGCAGTCTGTACCACACAGATTCACTTGGTAGCTGTGGCTGAGCAGTCAGACTTCCCTCAAGAAGAGTTAGGCAGTATACAGAGTATTCACAATAGGTCAAAATAACACAGTAGAATAAGCAAACACTGATCAGAGCTTGGTGTAAAAGAGGTATAATTATTTATTTAAAACCACATCTAATAAAACACACAGGCACTAATGTTAAGCAGTTCAGAAACACGGTCACTAAAAGATATACACTCCCTTAAAAGAATATTAGACAAGTCTTAAGTAACGCCCCACTTATTTTCAGACAGCGGTGAGCGCTTAACGCAGATGGCACTCTAATAATTCATTTTAAAAGGGAGAGAAAAGCAGAGTATAAATTGAAACAGATCCCAACACTTTCACAAGAACACAGCAAGAGAGGAAGGTAGAGTCACACCGTGAAGTTAGAGTTCAGAAGGCCGGATCCACTTTAAGAGGATCAGAACGAATTGTGTCCAAGGTCACACGGTTGAAAAGTGCACAAAACTCTCGAAAAGGTTCAGAAAGGGTTGGACCAAAAGAAAGGGACCAGTTAGATGGTCAAGGCGGCCAGCCCAGTCCAGAAGGTTAAGGGATTATTATTACCTTGTAGCAATCTTTAGAAAGGGAGGCCTGGCGGACACGGTACCTTAAAGCGGTGAGAATACTCTAGTGGGGGCAGTTTTTCCTGGCAGCGGCTGCAAGTTGGTGCTTCATCCGGGGGATGAGAGGATCTCGTTGGAGAGGAAGACAGGGGTCTGTTGCACTGCCAGGGAAGAAACCAGCCGCGGAGTGCTCAGGTCAAAAAGGAACGGTCCTTTGGTTCGCGGTCCAGTGGTAAGTGGCTATCCGGGTGCCGGGGTGCTTGGCACAGGCAATTCAACCACAAGACGTCCTGGGATGCGAGGAAAAGAAGGTAAACTGGTTGTGCCCACCAGTCAGGGGAAGAAGACTCTGCAGCCGGGAGATCTTCTTTGTCGTCGGGAAGTGGTGAGTCGGTTCCGCAGGGCTCCACCGGTGGTGTCGTGGTAGGTCGGCTCAGCTTCTCCCTCATTGGATTCTCAGGTCCTGTGGCAACTTCTGAAGTTCCAGTCCCCAAAGCCCTGCTTTTATGCAGCACACCGCCATTCACTCAGCCTAGCTGTCAATCAAACATGCTAAGTGGTGAGCCGGCCGGCTCACCACTTGGGCCAATCACACAAGAGTGCGACTTGAGTTACCAAGGTAACTCAGTCCAGGGTGCCTAAACCCCCTCCCACACACCCTGTGGTACCCAGACAGAGTAGCACCACTTCTGGAGGCTTCTGTGGAGAAGCCTGCCAAAAGTGGAACAAAGGGCTCGACTTGGGTTGGAGTCACAGAAGAGAACAAAAACACCATTTTAGAATCGAGTCCTGGCAAAAAATACCAACCGGCGAATTAATATTAAATAAATAAACCAGCGGTATGTTCAAGGCTATGAGAATTAAATAATTAAAGTTGGTAGCCTCGAACAATGGGAAAATCCCATAGGGATATATTCGCGGTCGAATATAAAAAGTAGTATCCACTGCCACCAGCCAAAACTCAATCAGGGGGGACGGAGACGTGCCCCCTCGACTAACAGACCCCGGGGCAATCGAATTGCCCCGACCAGTATGTCCGTAATATGATGGTTTGTGCCGGTTTCTGTTAATAATTTGGGACTAGTAAAGCCAATGGTGACTTTACATGCCCTGGGAGACAGTAGTCAGTCCCAGGGTATGGAGTCTATGGTGGGTTGTCACTATGACACCCCTGTGTCACTGCACGGAGGGTGCTGTGTAACATACATAGTAAAAACACATGAGACCCTATGGAGTAAAGGACCCCATAGCCCATAAAACACATTAACAGTCAAAGCAACACCATAAATCATGTCCAAGAGTGGGAGAAAAAGAGTCTCACTCTTGGCAGGAGAAAAAAACAAACTCCAGAAATCCAGCAAAACTGCTGGGGGACTCACTAGGTTAGGAAATTCAGCCTAACAGAGAATTCTCCCTAACACACTCCCTCTGAAGAAATTGTTAGAGTGCCATTTCTGCTTAGTTTACACTGTACCGTTTTGCTCAGTTTTCACTTTTGCTCAAACTTGTCTAAAATGTAAATAGGGAGTTGTGTGTGAACTTAAAAGAGTGTGTAAAATAAATATATATTCTTTTTGATACAAAGCTTTGGTCAGTGTTTCCTTGTTCCATAGTATTGTATCCCTATTGTGTAAACGCTGAATACTGCTCATCTCCCTCTTGAGATAAGTCTGACTGCTTAGCCACAGCTACCAACTAAATCCTTGTGGTACAGACTGATACCAAAGGGGATTTATTGCTCTCACCTGTAGTCTTAATCTTCTGTAGTGCTCCCTAAGGCAACTGCACAGGATTCTGCCTAACATTAGTGTATGGGAGGGAAGGTTTTTTAGGCCCCCCTCCCCTCCATTCTAACCCACTTGCAGATTATGTTTGTCCAACAGGCACCCCAGTGCCTGTAGCCAGGGATTCGGGATGACTGCGGGATGACCCATATGGATGAAAAATTCAGCCAGAAGGCTGATCCCAGCCTCCATTTTGTACCACACTCTGACTCCATTTTGTATATGGTAAAACAGACCTCATGAGCAAAAGCAGCCTGCAGGGCTGCAGCTTTCCCCTGAGATTGGGCCAGTTACTTCCCTCTCCCTCCTCATCTCTGTGTCCCTTCAGCAGGCCTGTTCTCACTGGAGACTAGACACGAACAAGCTACAAGACAAACACTGTATCTTTCACCTTCTGCAGTCCATCGCTGACCTGTGAATGACCAGGCAAAAGCTTGGGTTGGAGGAAAACAATTCATCTCCAAAAACATGTCCCGTCCACTTGCAGATCCTACATTTATGACATATGCTGTGGATAACACCTGTTAGGGAGAGTTCTACAAAATGGTTAATTTTCCTTACCTACTTAGTCCCTCAGCAGCTTTGCTGGATTTCTAGGATTATTTTTTTTCACTTGGTAAGAGTGTGAGCCTTTTTTCCCACTCTTACATGTGTTTTGCTGTGTGTGTTTAACATTTTTGTGTACATAGACTGTGGAGCTTCACCTACTCCATAGGCATCATCTTTTTACTGTGTGTTACACAGCACCATCAGTGCAGTGACACAGGGTTGTTTTTTATACTTCCCACTTCAAACTCTATTTCCTGGGACTGACTACTGTCTCGAAGAACATGTAAAGTTGCCATTGACTTTATTAGTCTTTTTAAATTCACAGACCCAGTACAAACTATCTTACATAGAGTTCCGGAAAGGGTTAATAATTATCCCTTTTGTCTGCCTCTCATGGAACATTATTTCGTTCCCCTTTCTTTAAGATTTGGCTGGTGCCAGTGGTTTCTACCTTATTTTTCCTACCGTGATCTATTTAAATAGCCCTGGTACTGTTTTAGGCTAAGTTAGTAGCCTCGAATTTATATCCGCTGGACCCCATTTACTTTTATTTGGCTCCGGCTGGGTTTATTCACCATTTCTTTTTGTAAAGGTCTTTCTCATGTTTTACTCTGCGTGCCAAACCAGCTTTGGTTCCTTTGTTCACCGTCCTTTGGCAGGCTTCTGCACAGAAGCCCTCCTTAGGCGCATGAAAGTCTGAGGGGACAGGATGTAAGGGAGGGGTTTGAGACTCCCTGCACAGGGTCTCTTTAGAGACACATGTCACACTCTGTATGATTGGCTGTGGTGACTGTCCCCCCAGGACAGCCACCCTGCCTTGTGATTGACAGCCAGGCTGTGTGAATCGGGGAAAACTGCATAAAAACCAGGTCTCTGGGACTGAGAAGGCAGAGTCGCCACTGGATCGAGAGAACCTGCTGCAGGTCCGAATCTTCAGACTCCAACGACAGATGAGATCTACCAGGAACCTTCTTCCCCTGAGCTGGTGGGACCAACCAGTTTGCCCAAACTGCAAGCAAGGACACCCTCCTCTGGTCAAATTTGCTGTACAGTGCTACAATGAACAGGATAGCCAGGAAGTTCGGAGCCTGCTTGGGTTTTAAGGAGCGCACCTTTTATTTGTTGCTTTGCTTTGCTGCTGGTTTCTTCCCTGGGCAGTGCAGGACTCTCCAGTCTTCCTACTTCATGTCAGACCGACAGTCGCTTCAGGAACCGTGAGCCTGCAAGAACTGCCAGGAACGTCCGCCTCAGCTACAGCTTCTTCTCCATTTAAAGGTACTGTGCAAATCCGGTTGTTCGTTTCGTTTAGCCGCAGTGAAGTTGTGTGAAACCTTTCGCCAATCCGATGGCTTATCCTTCTCTACTCTTTAAACTAACTTTTCTGCCGACCAACGTCGTCCGGAACTCTTGGCAAAGACTTAGCCTCGAACTACCCTGAACTGTGTGATCTTGAGCAAAAGTCTTTTGTCCTATTGACTTTGGCCCTAAGCCTTTTCGATTTGATTCCATCACTGTAGTTCCTCTTTCTAGACTGCCCTGATTACTTGCCTGTTGGTGCTGCTCAATTTTTAACTAACTTTGTCTTTCCCTCCCTTTTTAAATTACTGGAGTGCCATTTTGCTCCTACTTTATTTTGAGTTTAACTTGTCCAGAATCTATTGGGAGTGCTGTGGTGTATTAAGAGTGTGAGTTTTCAACTGCTTTACTTTAGTGAAATGTTTTACAACTGATGTGTAAATAAATGTATATTCTTTTACTCAGAAACCTTGAGTCAGTGTTTGTTTGAATCATAATAATTGCCGTCCTTTGTGTAACTATTGATACTGCTCATTGCTCTTGAGATAAGTCTGGCTGCTCAGCCATCGCTACCACTTTACTGTGTAGTACAGGCTTGCACCAAAGGTGAATTTGTACTGTCACATGTAGTCTTAGTTGTGTGTGGTGTTCCCAAAGGGTACTGCATATAATTCTGCCTAACAATGTCCCACAATGAATGCATGTGGCTTTGCAGAGGATAACATATGATATGGCCATATGAGGAAGGTGGGCAGACAGAGATCTGTAGGATTTTGCTACATCTGCTCCCTCATCCCTTCATGCTTCTGGCATCCCTAGGGTGTTTATATCCCACAATGAATGCACATGGCTCTGCAGCGGATAACATATGGAGTGGCCATATGAGGAAGGTGGGCAGACAGAGATCTGTAGGATTTTGCTACATCTGCTCCCTCATCCCTTCATGCTTCTGGCATCCCTAGGGTGTTTATATCCCACAATGAATGCACATGGTTCTGCAGCGGATAACATGTGGTATGGCCATATGAGGAGGGTGGGGAGAGAGAGATCTCTAGGATATTGCTACATCTGCTCTCCTATCCCCCATGCTTCTGACATCCCTAGCGTATTTATTAGGGGTGTACCGAATAGTACATCTTCTTTTCGGCCGAATACCGAATAGTAGATGGAGGGAGCTCTGGATATTTTAAATTGAAGAAAGACAAGCGGAAGTCAAGAACTATTAACGTTTCCCACACAAAGGTTAAGTTGGCATGTTTTTCCTTAGAGAAAGATATGCAGCATGACAGCGGGATAGCAAGTTTGTCAGGGTGGTATACAAAGATCCGGGAACTGATGTGACACTCCTTGCCATGAAAAATGCACACACGTCGCAGTGTGGGGAAATTGATTATATAGGGACCTATTTGCAATGGAAAGTAGCTTCTAGCAAATGCAGCTGGGTTTTCGCTTTGGAGAACGGTGTAGTAATGGTCTTTAAAAGCACTTGTCTGCCTCAGGGAGGGGCTTTATTTTATTGCATGTTGCCAAGGAAGAGAGCACAATATACAGCGAGTCTTTCTGGCACTGTGTCCCGTCAATGGATACTCCCTGCTGTCCTGGCTGCCTGGAATCTATTTGTACAATCTATTTTTCATGTCTGAACAGCGAATGCCTCTGGGGTGTTTCTGTGCAATTTGAGACCTGCTGTAGGAACTACCAGGCTCCAAATGTGAGGCCATGCAGCCCCCACCCTCCACAGCCGCAATCTCCTCTTGAGACTGCCCAATGACAGGGCGGAGGGTCAACAAACTGCCCAATGACAGGGCGGAGGTTCAACAAACTGCCCAATGACAGGGCGGAGGGTCAACAAGGATCGTCTACCCTTGGCGAGCAATGGCCAGTGGGCTGTGGCCATTTACATGCAAATGCCCAGCCCTGCCGAGGAGGCAGCTTTGAAATGCTCCATTTGTTTGGGACTGCTGTGGTGGTTCAGTGAGCAGGCTGTGGTCTGCCATGGGGGTTTTCTCAAGCCGGGGTGTTTCCAGACTGCACTGAGCCTCTAATATGCTGACGGCTGTGACCATTTACATGCAAATCCGGAGCTGTGTGGAGGAGACGGCTTTGAAATGCTCATGCTAATCATTACAGCTAGTGCCTTGGCTTTGTCTTACTTTAATAGGGCGCACGGTAAACCTCTTTGCTGCAGTCATTAATGGCCATTACTGCTTTTACTCGATTCTCAGAAAAATACAGTTTGTGTCCTTTTCTCTGTGTCTTTGGTGGCAGTTTGTATTGCAACCGTAACACTCTAGAAAGTGTTAAAAAATGTGCATAAAGTTTATTTTAACTCTATCACGATTTAATTTAAAAAGGTAAGTGATACGTGAGCACACGAGGAACGAGTGGGAGCTTCTGCTTTTGCTGAAAGTTGTACTGTCTGAGAGGGGGTGCAGCAGTGGGTGGGTTCCATCATTCATGGTGTTGTAGAACAGGATACAAATAAGAAGTCTCGGGCATGCATTGGCGAAACTTGTACACGTAAATGAAGAACTCGCGGATGCTCGAACTGCAGGGCAGGACGGAGCCAGCCAGAAACACTCCCTTGTGTGTCAGTGTCTATACGACATATACATATGGCAATGCTGCCCTCCGTTGGCTCTAATGCAATACTGCACCCTACTAGCACCAAATAAAATCAGAAGTGTACTGAACTTCGGCTCGAGTAAGTATTACATTAGGTATTCTGCAGAAAGCCGAATAGCTAATTTCAGCCGGAATTTGGCCGAATGGTTACTCAAAGCCGAAGTTCGAAACACCCCTAGTGTTTATATCCCACAATGAATGCACATGGTTCTGCAGTGCATAACCTATGGTGTGGCCATATGAGGAAAGTGGGCAGAGAAAGATCTCTAGGATATTGCTACATCTGCTCTCCCATCCCCCATGCTTCTGGCATCCCTAGGGTGTTTATCCCTAGGGTGTTAAAGGTAGCAGATGCCCCATATCTAGTGCACCTGGCCTTGTGCAGAGTATGAGGGCAGTATAAAGGGCAGCCAATTACAGCATCAATCATACTAATTGCCAAAAACGTGTTCAGTTGCCAAGCATACAGAGCCAAAATCATAAGGCGTGTTGAAAGAGACCAATTGATGTTGAAAGAGCTATTTTTTCTAAAAATGGATTGGAGGAAGGGGTGAATAAAGAGTTGCAGAACTGGAGGAATGCGGGAATTCACAGACAAAGGGGTGGCACAAATACAGCAAGAGTGTGGGACAGTGTGGAGAAATGATTTGCAGTACCTGACATGGCTCAAGGAGCTTGAAAACCCTGTTAAAATACAGACACTCACCCATTTTTCTCTGTGTTTTAATCGAATGCCACAGTGCCTGCATGTTTTACATTGCAGATTTCGCTGCAGGTACGGCTGCTCTTCTAGATAACTGTTGCACCTGTGGACAGAATGTGTACAGGCAGTTGATTCCAGCCTGGCGAGGTGTGTGCAGTTTCTCTACCCTTCATGTGCCCATTCGCGTGCCCGACCGATGCCCAAAGTTACATCTGTGCCCCCTTTTGTCCGCAGTGTCCCTTGCGTTCCTTTTAGCACCTTATATGGACAAACCAAAGACTATGTTTGATGGTGAATATCAGGAACCATGGCAACGTAGACGACCTAACTACCTTTCAGCAGCATCATTAAAGTCTTCAGTGGACATTCCCGATCGGTACTGGCTGTTTAGCCACATCAAGACCTTTTTTGCTTCCCTCCTGGCGCCCAAGTGACTCCAATACCAAATGGCTCCAGATGACCAGGAACAAACCTTTACTCTTTGTGAACATTTTCAAGTCTGCGTTCAGTGCAATTAGGGAAGAGTTGCGGCCCTCAGGCTTATGACTTTGCAAAACCGGTACATGGTCAACTTCCTGACAGTAATGGACAATGGAGTATGTCGAAAAATCGGGAGTACTTTCTGCGCATTGGTGCCTCCCAATGACACATTGGACTAATCCCCAGAAAAGGTGGACTTTGAACACAATCAGAAGATTACAGTAAAGATTGTCGATGACCAATGAGAGAGAATCAATTGGAAAAAGATGGAACTTTTTTGTAAATGTTTTGTCCAATCCTGTTTGTGAGGTGGCTCGTTATAGAATATCTGGGAATGTTTTAACTGTTGCTTAAATTGATAAAGATATAACAATTGATGCAGTTCATTGAGACTTGAGTTGGTTTGGTCCCATGTTACTATCCAACTGCTACCTGGATAATTTGAACAATAAATCTTGCTTTACCTACAAAACGTGCACTCATTCCTATGGTGGTGGTTTGGGCTGAGCTCATTAGGGGTCTGCACCTACAACAGTAGTCCAGTAACTTGCTAGAGGGCAGCAAAACCCAAAGCCTGATTCAATATTTTGGCAGTGCCTCAACCCGAGGCCTGGTTCACACTAAAATATGTTTTTTGCAGTTATTGTATTTCCTGCTTCCTGGTGTTAAGGACATAATTGGTTATTTTTCAGAGTGCTCGCATCTCTTTGGAACGGCTTCATGAGAAAGAATGGCCAAGTCTATTTGTTGCCACAATAAAGGATCTGATGAATGTTTGCACTGCTCAACATTCAGACACGAACCTTGACAGCGTGAAAAGCTCTTGTGAATGCAGCAGGGACCATGCCTCATTCAGACCAAAATGACAAAACATGGAACCCAATTCAATAAAGATGGCTGCAACTCTTAAGGTAATAGAGGCCTACATTCTAAGGTCAATCACTAATATTGTTACTGACAATCGGCCAGCGATGTACGTGGCAGCCTAGCTTGATATGGGGAAGTCCAGCACTAGATGGGATCCAAAAGAGTGAGGTTGTGAATGAAGGCCAGAGCAACTGACAAGCCAGACCGTGCTGTCACATTAAGTTATTTGCGTCTTTGGTCTTCTTGGTCTGGGTTTGAGAGGTGTGGCTTCATACCTTTTTTTCTTTCCCCTCAGGCCCCATTAAAATCAACAGAGCGTACAGTCCTTCCTTGCAGCCACCGGTTCCTTCCCTTTAGTGCTGCATACTGGGTATAGGACTCTCATCTGTAGCATCACCAGCGTCTTGGGATTGGTAGCTTCCCTCTTCCTGCAAGGAAAACCTGTTAGTTTCATTTTAGGAACTATGTCAGTATAACTGTGTTGACGATTGTACTGAGTTCATTAAACCCTGTTGGAGAATTCTTGTGAACTGCCTCTCAACACCCAAAACGAGTTACTTACCTGAATTTTGTATTTGTATTTTATTTGTGTTTTATAAAGTGCCTTAATCCAAGGCACTGAACATTTTAAGACCGGGTACAATATGATATGATATGGCATTTGTATCGCACCTATACACAAGTGTTTCAAGGCGCGACAAGGCAAGGGAAGGGGAACAGAGGGAAGACAGAGACACCGATCCTACTAGGCCAGGTGTCATTCAGATCACCCAAGTGCATGGGAAGGGGAAATGAGAAAGTGCAGGGCAGGGGGACAGGGGGACAGTGCAGTACATGGGATAAATAAATAACAATAAGTAAATGTAAGGGCAGCAGGGGGCAAGTGCAAGGGTTAGTGCAGACATCAGGTGTCTGTCATGGCCACTGGCCAGGAACCACAGACCACACAACATATATGGTCCAGTTGGACCCAGTCCTGGTGCCTTTGGTGCCAGGCTCATGAATAAGTGTGCACTGCACACTTTTATTTTTGTGCAAGGTGCTTGTCTCCCCTGCAGGAGCCTCCATGTGCATCCAGTTTGGGCGTGGCCTTGAGAAGGAACTGGCTGCACGTGCAGCATTCTTTAGGAGTGGCTGGGTGGGGCCATGAGTCATGAACTAAGGGGCTTCGCGTTAATCTGCTTATGACAGCGTAAGGCTCACCGCCGCCTGAGCGCATCCTTACCTGTTTCCAGCTACCACAGCCTGAACGTATCCTTACCTGTTTCCAGCTACCGCAGCCCGAATACATCATTACCTGTTTCCAGCTACCGCAGTCAGAGCGCATCCTTAACTGCTTCCAGCTACCATAGCCTGATCGCATCCTTATCTGTTTTCAGCTTATGGCCAGCATCATTGTAGACCCAGGCATTCTTCACCCGCTTGGAGACCTCCAGAATGCAGCGTTCACACCGACATCATTCCACCACAAGCAATCCATCGGAAGACAGAATCTGCAAGAGAAAGAGATAAAGACAGGTTAGAACTCGCAAAAGACATTACGTTTAAGGTCGCACTTTGACAAATCCTCATGCTAGACCTTAAATCCACACTCACCTTCCGTCAGAGCATTGCAAACGCATTCTCTTCTCATTGGGCCTGCATCATGCACCGCAAATACTGCTGGGCCGCATATCACCTATTGGGAGAAAGCGGAGGAAAGACATTATCAAAAGGACACGGACAATAATCAAGAATCAATACTACAATATCTAAAAGCCATAAGACACTTACCTTAAGAGTGGTTCAGCCACAGCCGGTCTGGGCGGCCGCGCACATGGGCCAGTGAAGGAACTCGGTCCATCAAATGCGCCCTTGCAGTGAGAAGCAGGACGGAGAGCTCGCCAACATCAATAAAGTGTTTGAGAGAGACAACAATCATATTGCAGCATTCTCACGCTCTCTCATATCCTTGCAGGGGCAGTGCCAACAACCAGCGCAGTCCATAGCACACGAGCAGGGGAAGAAGCCTGACAAGGGGAATCCACTTGAAGGGAGGGCTGCAACCATGCCCCAACATCCCAGCTCAGTGTAAGAGTGTCAAGTGCTGGTAGTGGGACTTGTAGGGATACAGAAACAGTCCCCAAGGGCGGGGGTTGCCAGGAAGGCAGTGCAGGTGTGCAACTGGCAGGGAAGGGACCTGGGCCAGAGATCAGAAGATGATATGATATGATATGATATGGCATTTATAACGCACTTATACACAAATGTTTCGAGGTGCGACAAGGCAAGGGAGGGGTAACAGAGGGAAGGGAAGACAGACAGCGATCCTACTAGGTCAGGTGTCATTCAGATCGCCGAAGTGCATGGGAAGGGGGAAATGGAAAAGTGCATGGGGGAAGGGAGAAGGGAAAGTGCAGTACATGGGATAGTAGAATAATAAGATAAATAAAATGGCCAGATGGTGGCAAGTGCAAGGTAAGAGCAGACATAAGTGCTGGTAGGGGGACTGAAGGGATACAGAATAACAGCCCCCAGGTGCGGGGGTTGCCAGGGAGGCAGTGCAGGTGTGCAATTGGCAGGGCCTGGGCCCGAGATCAGACAGTGTGGCCAGGTAACCAGTGCAGTTCGATCCAGGAATTCAGCAGGAGAGAGGGGGGAAGAAGGCAGAAGCCAAGAGGAAGGTTTTGAGGTGCTTCCAGAACCGGAGATGGTTCTCCTCAAGTTTCAGGGAGGCGGCAAGGCTGTTCCAGAGTGAGGGCCCTGCCGAAGAGAGAGATCTACCACCAACGTGTTGCTTGGAGAAACAACTGACCCTGAGGGAGTTGGAGGCGGATGAGCAAAGAGCTTGAGTAGGAAGATATTTAGGAAGAGAGAGATGAAGGTATTGAGGCCCAAGGCCCTAGAAGGTCGTGTGGACAATGCAGAGGGTTTTGAACTTAATCCTCACAACCACTGGGAGCCAGTGCAGAGATTTCAGTCCTGAAGAGATATGATCTGTGGGCTTGAGGCCAAGGACAAGTTTTGCAGTCTTGTTTTGGATAAGTTGCAGAGGGTGGAGAGTAGAGGCAGGTAGATTTTGAAAGAGACTGTTGCAGTAGTCCAGCCTAGAGAGTACCAGAGCTCTGGAGATGGTGACCTTTTGGGGGAAGGAGAGGAAAGGAAGATAGAATAAAAAATGGTTAAACAATTGAACAATCAAATACAGGTAGCTATCATTCAGGGGTGTTGAAGAAGGTTTTCAAGGAAGCACACAAGAGAGAGTAAAGAGTGATAGATCAAAGTGAAAGTGGAAGGGCATTCCAGTTCAGAGGAGCAAGAAGCTGAAAGGATCGGAAACGGGACTGGGCACATGGAGGATGAGGAACCACAAGTCTAAAGAGAGAGGGAGACCAGAGAGAACGGGACGGTGTGTAGAAAGATAGAAGCACAGCAAGGTAGTTAGGAGTTAGTTCATAGAATGATTTGAGGATGAAGCAAAGAAAGTGAAATTTGATTTTAGAGTAGAAGGACAGCCAACCAAGTGTAGCGAGAGAGGAGGAGGAGATAGAGTCACGATAGGGAAGAAGACAAAGTAAAAGAATTGAAGAGTTAAAGACTGACTTCAGCTGAACAAGATGAGAGCTTCGAAGACGAAAAAGAGTAGTAGAACAGTTAAAGAGTCAGGAGAAAATCAGTGAGGAAATTAGAGCACTCATGATAAACTATTTCTAGGTTAGGCTCTCTTTTCTTGTTGGATTGTGAATGCCTCTTATAGAGATTGTCATGAGGCATGGATTACTCCACTTCTAAAGAAAAGCTATTTGGACGTTTCTATTGCAAAAAGCTATCGTCGCATAATGAATATCCCGTACCTTTGGACTGGGTTGCATATTTGCTTCTCCAAAAATTCATAGAAACTAATAACATAGAAGACAATTGGCAATCGGGATTTAGATCTGAGCATGGGATGGAGACAGCCCTATTGGACTAAAAGGTCAACATTACTGGTATTGTGGAGAGGGGTCATCCCACACTGTTGATGTTACTAGACATCTTAGCAGAATTCCACCTTGTGGACCACACAAGCTCATTTGCACTCCTGGTGAACAAGTCTCAAGGGCACTGCGCGCTGCTCTGAGCCTGCGGCCCAGTGGATTCAACCTTTCCTGGGCCCTGAACCCGTTAGAGTAGTGATTGAGGATACCCAATCACCTCCCATTATTACCACCTGCAGAATACCACAAGGTTCATGTTTATCTCCATCTCTATTCGATATTTACATCAGGCCTTTACTCGACCTCCAGGAGGGTCTGCATGTGCATTAAGCCATCTATGCTGATGATACCCAGATCCTCCTTGAGTTATAGGGGAATCATTCTCAGGATTCAGAGGCCATGGATGGGGTTTATTCTGGTATTCAATCCTGGATCGCCAAAGACTCTCTTGCCCTCAATAATGAGAAGCTATAGCTTCTCATTATTGCTTCAGGTTCTCGATTAAAGAAATCCTCTTTACAATTGGTTTCTGACCGTGGGTTTCGAGATATCTGCTGTCAGACAGGTTACAACGTTGGAATTCTACCTGGATGCAGAGTTGTCTATAAAACCTCATGTTTATCATCTCTGCTCCTCTTGTGGATATGTTACGAAGCTCCTGCACCAGATCAGGCCCTATCTGTCTATAGAAAATCAGTCCTTTCTGCATCTGCCTTTGTCATTACGAGATTCGATTATTGCAATAGCCTTTTGATTGGAAAATCTCAAGCTAATTTACACTCTCTCCAGACTGTGCAAAAGAGAGCTGTTAGGGACATCTTTCGTCTACCAAAACGTGATAATGTCACACAGTCTAGACGGGACTTGCACTGACTTCCAGTCGAGTATAGGATTATTCACAAGCTGCTGTCATTGACATATAAATGTCAGACAGCCCAGACAGCCCAGTGTGATGAATCCAGTGGAGTCCTCATTGGTCCCCAGCCTGAGATCCCCTCGCATGTACCAGGGGAGGGAGATAAAAGACAGAACTTGAACAAGTACTGAGATGCCCATATGAGGATGTTTGGGACAAGTAGTATCTAAAATCAATGATGTATAGAGAGTACTAAAGTACAACTGTGCTATACTGGGAAACAGAGAGAACATTGAAAGAAGCCCTAATAAAAGAGATATCAGGTAGAGAGCCTATAAAACCTACAAGGGGATTCCTGGCAGGGGAGTACACCAGGGAATCCAATTAAAGTATATGAAAGAAAAAGACAATGTCAAATGTTACCTGGCAGAAATATATACCAAGGGATCTAAAGAATCTACTGAAAAAGTCCTGGCAGGAATGTTTACCAGGGGATCTGAAGAGTCTAAAGAATCTAAAGAATTTAATGAAGGATTCCTGGCAGTGGAGTATATCAGGGGATCTAAAGAATCTACTGAAGCATTCCCAGCAGGAACATATACAAGGGGATCTAAAGAATCTACTGAAGAATTCCTGGCAGCGGAGTATATCATGGGATGTAAAGAATTTACAAAAGAATTCCTGGCAGGAACGTATACCAGGGGATCTAAAGAATCTCCTGAAAAAATCCTGGCAGTGGAATACCAGGGGATCTAAAGAATCTACTGAAGAATTCCGGGCAGTGGAGTATACCTGGGTATCTAAAGAATCTGCTGAAGAATTCCTGGCAGTGGAGTATACCAGGGGATCTAAAAAATCTACTGAAGAATTACTGAAAGCGGAGCATACCAGGGGATCTAAAGAATTTACTGAAGGATTCCTGGAAGTGGAGTATAATAGGGGATCTAAAGAATCTACTGAAGCATTCCCATCAGGAACGTATACAAGGGGATCTAAAGAATGTACTGAAGAATTCCTGGCAGTGGAGTATACCAGGGGATCTAAACAATCTGCTGAAGAATTTGTGGCAGTGGAGTATACCAGGGGATCTAAACAATCTGCTGAAGAATTCGTGGCAGTGGAGTATACCAGGGGATCTAAAGAATCTACTGAAGAATTCCTGGCAGTGGAGTATACCAGGGGATTTAAAGAATTTACAAAAGAATTCCTAGCAGGAACGTATACCAGGGGATCTAAAGAATCTACTGAAAATTCCTGGCAGTGGAATACCAGGGGACATAAAGAATCTACTGAAGAATTCCTGGCAGCGGAGTATACCAGGGGATCTAAAGAATCTACTGAATAATTCCAGGCAGCAGAGTATACCAGGGGATCTAAAGAATTTACTACAGAATTTCTGGCAGCGGAGTATACCAGGGGATCTAAAGAATCTACTGAAGAATTCCTGGCAGCGGAGTACACCAGGAGATCTAAAGAATTTACTACAGAATTTCTGGCAGCAGAGTATACCAGGGATCTAAAGAATCTACTGAAGAATTCCTGGCAGTGGAGTATACCAGGGGATCTAAAGAATCTACTGAATAATTCCTGGCAGCAGAGTATACCAGGGGATCTAAAGAATTTACTACAGAATTTCTGGCAGCAGAGTATACCAGGGGATCTAAAGAATCTACTGAAGAATTCCTGGCAGCGGAGTATACCAGGGGATCTAAAGAATCTACTGAATAATTCCTGGCAGCAGAGTATACCAGGGGATCTAAAGAATTTACTACAGAATTTCTGGCAACAGAGTATACCAGGGGATCTAAAGAATTTACTTCAGAATTTCTGGCAGTGGAGTATACCAGGGGATCTAAAGAATCTACTGAAGAATTCCTGGCAGCGGAGTACACCAGGAGATCTAAAGAATTTACTACATAATTTCTGGCAGCAGAGTATACCAGGGGATCTAAAGAATCTACTGAAGAATTCCTGGCAGCGGAGTATACCAGGGGATCTAAAGAATCTACTGAATAATTCCTGGCAGCAGAGTATACCAGGGGATCTAAAGAATTTACTACAGAATTTCTGGCAGCGGAGTATACCAGGGGATCTAAAGAATGTACTGAAGAATTCCTGGCAGTGGAGTATACGAGGGGATCTAAACAATCTGCTGAAGAATTTGTGGCAGTGGAGTATACCAGGTGATCTAAAGAATCTACTGAAGAATTCCTGGCAGTGGAGTATACCAGGGGATTTAAAGAATTTACAAAAGAATTCCTGGCAGGAACATATACCAGGGGATCTAAAGAATCTACTGAAAATTCCTGGCAGTGGAATACCAGGGGATATAAAGAATCTACTGAAGAATTCCTGGCAGCGGAGTATACCAGGGGATCTACAGAATTTACAGAATAATTCCTGGCAGGAATATATACCAGGGGATCTAAAGAATCTACTGAAAAATTCCTGGCAGTGGAATACCAGGGGATCTAAAGAATCTACTGAATAATTCCTGGCAGTGGAATACCAGGGGATCTAAAGAATGTACTACAGAATTTCTGGCAGCGGAGTATACCAGGGGATCTAAAGAATGTACTGAAGAATTCCTGGCAGTGGAGTATACCAGGGGATCTAAAGAATTTACTGAAGGATTCCTAGCAGTGGAGGATATCAGGGGATCTAAAAAAATCTACTGAAGAATTACTGAAAGCGGAGCATACCAGAGAATCTAAAGAATTTACTGAAGGATTCCTGGAAGTGGAGTATAATAGGGGATCTAAAGAATCTACTGAAGAATTCCTGGCAGTGGAGTATACCTGGGTATCTAAAGAATCTGCTGAAGAATTCCTGGCAGTGGAGTATACCAGGGGATCTAAAAAATCTACTGAAGAATTACTGAAAGCGGAGCATACCAGGGGATCTAAAGAATTTACTGAAGGATTCCTGGAAGTGGAGTATAATAGGGGATCTAAGGAATCTATTGAAGCATTCCCAGCAGGAACGTATACAAGGGGATCTAAAGAATGTACTGAAGAATTCCTGGCAGTGGAGTATACCAGGGGATCTAAACAATCTGCTGAAGAATTCGTGGCAGTGGAGTATACCAGGGGATCTAAAGAATCTACTGAAGAATTCCTGGCAGTGAAGTATACCAGGGGATTTAAAGAATTTACAAAAGAATTCCTGGCAGGAATGTATACCAGGGGATCTAAAGAATCTACTGAAAATTCCTGGCAGTGGAATACCAGGGGATATAAAGAATCTACTGAAGAATTGCTGGCAGCGGAGTATACCAGGGGATCCAAAGAATCTACTGAATTATTCCTGGCAGCAGAGTATACCAGGGGATCTAAAGAATGTACTACAGAATTTCTGGCAGCGGAGTATACCAGGGGATCTAAAGAATCTACTGAAGAATTCCTGGCAGCGGAGTACACCAGGAGATCTAAAGAATTTACTACAGAATTTCTGGCAGCGGAGTATACCAGGGGATCTAAAGAATCTACTGAAGAATTCCTGGCAGCGGAGTATACCAGGGGATCTAAAGAATCTACTGAATAATTCCTGGCAGCAGAGTATAACAGGGGATCTAAAGAATGTACTGAAGAATTCCTGGCAGTGGAGTATACCAGGGGATCTAAACAATCTGCTGAAGAATTTGTGGCAGTGGAGTATACCAGGGGATCTAAAGAATCTACTGAAGAATTCCTGGCAGTGGAGTATAGCAGGGGATCTAACGAATCTACTGAAGAATTCCTGGCAGCGGAGTATACCAGGGGATCGAAAGAATTTACTGAAGGATTCCTTGCAGTGGAGTATATCAGGGGGTCTAAAGAATCTACTGAAGCATTCCCAGCAGGAACGTATAGAAGGGGATCTAAAAAATCTACTGAAGAATTCCTGGCAGCGGACTATACCAGGAGATTTAAAGAATTTACTGAAGGATTCCTGGCAGTGGAGTATATCAGGGGATATAAAGAATCTACTGAAGCATTCCCAGCAGGAACATATACAAGGGGATCTAAAGAATCTACTGAAGAATTCCTGGCAGTGGAGTATACCAGCGGATCTAAAGAATCTACTGAAAAATTCCTGGCAGTGGAATACCAGGGGATAAAAAGAATCTACTGAAGAATTCCTGGCAGCGGAGTATACCAGGGGATCTAAAGAATCTACTGAATAATTCCTGGCCGCAGAGTATACCAGGGGATCTAAAGAATTTACTACAGAATTTCTGGCAGCAGAGTATACCAGGGGATCTAAAGAATCTACTGAAGAATTCCTGGCAGCGGAGTATACCAGGGGATCTAAAGAATTTACTGAAGGATTCCTGGCAGTGGAGTATATCAGGGGATCTAAAGAATCTACTGAAGCATTCCCAGCAGGAACATATACCAGGGGATCTAAAGAATCTACTGAAGAATTCCTGGCAGTGGAGTATACCAGCGGATCTAAAGAATCTACTGAAGGATTCCTGGCAGTGGAGTATATCAGGGGATCTAAAGAATCTACTGAAGCATTCCCAACAGAAATGTATACAAGGGGATCTAAAAAATCTACTGAAGAATTCCTGGCAGCGGACTATACCAGGGGATCTAAAGAATTTACTGAAGGATTCCTGGCAGTGGAGTATATCTGGGGATCTAAAGAATCTACTGAAGCATTCCCAGCAGGAACGTATACAAGGGGATCTAAAGAATCTACTAAAGAATTCCTGGCAGTGGAGTATACCAGCGGATCTAAAGAATCTACTGAAAAATTCCTGGTGGTGGAGTATACCAGGGGATCTAAAGAATTTACTGAAGGATTCCTGGCAGTGGAGTACACCAGGGGATCTAAAGAATCCACTGAAGGATTCCTGGCAGCGGAGTATGCCAGGGGATCTAAAGAATCTACTGAAAAATTCCTGGCAGTGGAATACCAGGGGATATAAAGAATCTACTGAAGAATTCCTGGCAGTGGAGTATACCAGGGGATCTAAAGAATCTGCTGAAGAATTCCTGGCAGTGGAGTACACCAGGGGATCTAAAGAATCCACTGAAGGATTCCTGGCAGTGGAGTATACCAGGGGATCTAAAGAATCTACTGAAGAATTCCTGGCAGCGGAGTATACCAGGGGATCTAAAGAATCTACTGAATAATTCCTGCCAGAAGAGTAAACCAGGGGATCTAAAGAATTTACTGCAGAATTTTTGGCAGCGGAGTATACCAGGGGATGTAAAGAATCTACTGAAGAATTCCTGGCAGCGGAGTATACCAGGGAATCTAAAGAATCTACTGAATAATTCCTGGCAGCAGAGTATACCAGGGGATCTAAAGAATCTACTGAAGAATTCCTGGCAGCGGAGAGTCCAGGCGATCTAAAGAATCTACTGAAAAAATCCTGGCAGTGGAATATCAGGGGATCTAAAGAATCTACTGAAGAACTCCCCTCAAGAACGTATACCAGGGGATCTAAAGAATCCACTGAAGAATTCCTGGTAGTGGAGTATACCAGGGGATCGAAAGAATCCACTGAAGGGTTCCTGGCAGGAGAGTATAACAGGGGATCTAAAGAATCTACTGAAGAATTCCTGGCAGTGGAGTATACCAGGGGATCTAAAGAATTTACTGAAGGATTCCTAGCAGTGGAGTATACCAGGGGATCTAAAAAAATCTACTGAAGAATTACTGAAAGCGGAGCATACCAGAGAATCTAAAGAATTTACTGAAGGATTCCTGGAAGTGGAGTATAATAGGGGATTTAAAGAATCTACTGAAGAATTCCTGGCAGTGGAGTATACCTGGGTATCTAAAGAATCTGCTGAAGAATTCCTGGCAGTGGAGTATACCAGGGGATCTAAAAAATCTACTGAAGAATTACTGAAAGCGGAGCATACCAGGGGATCTAAAGAATTTACTGAAGGATTCCTGGAAGTGGAGTATAATAGGGGATCTAAGGAATCTATTGAAGCATTCCCAGCAGGAACGTATACAAGGGGATCTAAAGAATGTACTGAAGAATTCCTGGCAGTGGAGTATACCAGGGGATCTAAACAATCTGCTGAAGAATTCGTGGCAGTGGAGTATACCAGGGGATCTAAAGAATCTACTGAAGAATTCCTGGCAGTGAAGTATACCAGGGGATTTAAAGAATTTACAAAAGAATTCCTGGCAGGAATGTATACCAGGGGATCTAAAGAATCTACTGAAAATTCCTGGCAGTGGAATACCAGGGGATATAAAGAATCTACTGAAGAATTGCTGGCAGCGGAGTATACCAGGGGATCCAAAGAATCTACTGAATTATTCCTGGCAGCAGAGTATACCAGGGGATCTAAAGAATGTACTACAGAATTTCTGGCAGCGGAGTACACCAGGAGATCTAAAGAATTTACTACAGAATTTCTGGCAGCGGAGTATACCAGGGGATCTAAAGAATCTACTGAAGAATTCCTGGCAGCGGAGTATACCAGGGGATCTAAAGAATCTACTGAATAATTCCTGGCAGCAGAGTATACCAGGGGATCTAAAGAATTTACTACAGAATTTCTGGCAGCGGAGTATACCAGGGGATCTAAAGAATGTACTGAAGAATTCCTGGCAGTGGAGTATACCAGGGGATCTAAACAATCTGCTGAAGAATTTGTGGCAGTGGAGTATACCAGGGGATCTAAAGAATCTACTGAAGAATTCCTGGCAGTGGAGTATACCAGGGGATTTAAAGAATTTACAAAAGAATTCCTGGCAGGAACGTATACCAGGGGATCTAAAGAATCTACTGAAAATTCCTGGCAGTGGAATACCAGGGGATATAAAGAATCTACTGAAGAATTCCTGGCAGCGGAGTATACCAGGGGATCTAAGGAATCTACTGAAGAATTCCTGGCAGTGGAGTATACCAGGGGATCTAAAGAATTTACTGAAGGATTCCTGGCAGTGGAGTATATCAGGGGCTCTAAAGAATCTACTGAAGCATTCCCAGCAGGAACGCATACCAGGGGATCTAAAGAATCTACTGAAGAATTCCTGGCAGTGGAGTATAGCAGGGGATCTAAAGAATCTACTGAAGAATTCCTGGCAGCGGAGTATACCAGGGGATCGAAAGAATTTACTGAAGGATTCCTTGCAGTGGAGTATATCAGGGGGTCTAAAGAATCTACTGAAGCATTCCCAGCAGGAACGTATACAAGGGGATCTAAAAAATCTACTGAAGAATTCCTGGCAGCGGACTATACCAGGAGATTTAAATAATTTACTGAAGGATTCCTGGCAGTGGAGTATATCAGGGGATATAAACAATCTACTGAAGCATTCCCAGCAGGAACATATACAAGGGGATCTAAAGAATCTACTGAAGAATTCCTGGCAGTGGAGTATACCAGCGGATCTAAAGAATCTACTGAGAAATTCCTGGCAGTGGAATACCAGGGGATAAAAAGAATCTACTGAAGAATTCCTGGCAGCGGAGTATACCAGGGGATCTAAAGAATCTACTGAATAATTCCTGGCAGCAGAGTATACCAGGAGATCTAAAGAATTTACTACAGAATTTCTGGCAGCAGAGTATACCAGGGGATCTAATGAATCTACTGAAGAATTCCTGGCAGCGGAGTATACCAGGGGATCTAAAGAATTTACTGAAGGATTCCTGGCAGTGGAGTATATCAGGGGATCTAAAGAATCTACTGAAGCATTCCCAGCAGGAACATATACCAGGGGATCTAAAGAATCTACTGAAGAATTCCTGGCAGTGGAGTATACCAGAGGATCGAAAGAATTTACTGAAGGATTCCTGGCAGTGGAGTATATCAGGGGATCTAAAGAATCTACTGAAGCATTCCCAACAGAAACGTATACAAGTTGATCTAAAAAATCTACTGAAGAATTCCTGGCAGCGGACTATACCAGGGGATCTAAAGAATTTACTGAAGGATTCCTGGCAGTGGAGTATATCTGGGGATCTAAAGAATCTACTGAAGCATTCCCAGCAGGAACGTATACAAGGGGATCTAAAGAATCTACTAAAGAATTCCTGGCAGTGGAGTATACCAGCAGATCTAAAGAATCTACTGAAAAATTCCTGGTAGTGGAGTATGCCAGGGGATCTAAAGAATCTACTGAAAAATTCCTGGCAGTGGAATACCAGGGAATATAAAGAATCTACTGAAGAATTCCTGGCAGTGGAGTATACCAGGGGATCTAAGAATCTGCTGAAGAATTCCTGGCAGTGGAGTACACCAGGGGATCTAAAGAATCCACTGAAGGATTCCTGGCAGCGGAGTATACCAGGGGATCTAAAGAATCTACTGAAGAATTCCTGGCAGCGGAGTATACCAGAGGATCTAAAGAATTTACTGAAGGATTCCTGGCAGTGGAGTGTACCAGGGGATCTAAAGAAGCCAATGAAGGATTCGTGGCAGTGGAGTATAGCAGGGGATCTAAAGAATCTACTGAAGAATTCCTGGCAGTGAAGTATACCAGGGGATTTAAAGAATTTACAAAAGAATTCCTGGCAGGAATGTATACCAGGGGATCTAAAGAATCTACTGAAAATTCCTGGCAGTGGAATACCAGGGGATATAAAGAATCTACTGAAGAATTGCTGGCAGCGGAGTATACCAGGGGATCCAAAGAATCTACTGAATTATTCCTGGCAGCAGAGTATACCAGGGGATCTAAAGAATGTACTACAGAATTTCTGGCAGCGGAGTATACCAGGGGATCTAAAGAATCTACTGAAGAATTCCTGGCAGCGGAGTACACCAGGAGATCAAAAGAATTTACTACAGAATTTCTGGCAGCGGAGTATACCAGGGGATCTAAAGAATCTACTGAAGAATTCCTGGCAGCGGAGTATACCAGGGGATCTAAAGAATCTACTGAATAATTCCTGGCAGCAGAGTATACCAGGGGATCTAAAGAATTTACTACAGAATTTCTGGCAGCGGAGTATACCAGGGGATCTAAAGAATGTACTGAAGAATTCCTGGCAGTGGAGTATACCAGGGGATCTAAACAATCTGCTGAAGAATTTGTGGCAGTGGAGTATACCAGGGGATCTAAAGAATCTACTGAAGAATTCCTGGCAGTGGAGTATACCAGGGGATTTAAAGAATTTACAAAAGAATTCCTGGCAGGAACGTATACCAGGGGATCTAAAGAATCTACTGAAAATTCCTGGCAGTGGAATACCAGGGGATATAAAGAATCTACTGAAGAATTCCTGGCAGTGGAGTATACCAGGGGATCTAAAGAATTTACTGAAGGATTCCTGGCAGTGGAGTATATCAGGGGCTCTAAAGAATCTACTGAAGCATTCCCAGCAGGAACGCATACCAGGGGATCTAAAGAATCTACTGAAGAATTCCTGGCAGTGGAGTATAGCAGGGGATCTAAAGAATCTACTGAAGAATTCCTGGCAGCGGAGTATACCAGGGGATCGAAAGAATTTACTGAAGGATTCCTTGCAGTGGAGTATATCAGGGGGTCTAAAGAATCTACTGAAGCATTCCCAGCAGGAACGTATACAAGGGGATCTAAAAAATCTACTGAAGAATTCCTGGCAGCGGACTATACCAGGAGATTTAAAGAATTTACTGAAGGATTCCTGGCAGTGGAGTATATCAGGGGATATAAACAATCTACTGAAGCATTCCCAGCAGGAACATATACAAGGGGATCTAAAGAATCTACTGAAGAATTCCTGGCAGTGGAGTATACCAGCGGATCTAAAGAATCTACTGAGAAATTCCTGGCAGTGGAATACCAGGGGATAAAAAGAATCTACTGAAGAATTCCTGGCAGCGGAGTATACCAGGGGATCTAAAGAATCTACTGAATAATTCCTGGCAGCAGAGTATACCAGGAGATCTAAAGAATTTACTACAGAATTTCTGGCAGCAGAGTATACCAGGGGATCTAATGAATCTACTGAAGAATTCCTGGCAGCGGAGTATACCAGGGGATCTAAAGAATTTACTGAAGGATTCCTGGCAGTGGAGTATATCAGGGGATCTAAAGAATCTACTGAAGCATTCCCAGCAGGAACATATACCAGGGGATCTAAAGAATCTACTGAAGAATTCCTGGCAGTGGAGTATACCAGAGGATCGAAAGAATTTACTGAAGGATTCCTGGCAGTGGAGTATATCAGGGGATCTAAAGAATCTACTGAAGCATTCCCAACAGAAACGTATACAAGTTGATCTAAAAAATCTACTGAAGAATTCCTGGCAGCGGACTATACCAGGGGATCTAAAGAATTTACTGAAGGATTCCTGGCAGTGGAGTATATCTGGGGATCTAAAGAATCTACTGAAGCATTCCCAGCAGGAACGTATACAAGGGGATCTAAAGAATCTACTAAAGAATTCCTGGCAGTGGAGTATACCAGCAGATCTAAAGAATCTACTGAAAAATTCCTGGTAGTGGAGTATGCCAGGGGATCTAAAGAATCTACTGAAAAATTCCTGGCAGTGGAATACCAGGGGATATAAAGAATCTACTGAAGAATTCCTGGCAGTGGAGTATACCAGGGGATCTAAGAATCTGCTGAAGAATTCCTGGCAGTGGAGTACACCAGGGGATCTAAAGAATCCACTGAAGGATTCCTGGCAGCGGAGTATACCAGGGGATCTAAAGAATCTACTGAAGAATTCCTGGCAGCGGAGTATACCAGAGGATCTAAAGAATTTACTGAAGGATTCCTGGCAGTGGAGTGTACCAGGGGATCTAAAGAAGCCAATGAAGGATTCGTGGCAGTGGAGTATAGCAGGGGATCTAAAGAATCTACTGAAGAATTCCTGGCAGTGAAGTATACCAGGGGATTTAAAGAATTTACAAAAGAATTCCTGGCAGGAATGTATACCAGGAGATCTAAAGAATCTACTGAAAATTCCTGGCAGTGGAATACCAGGGGATATAAAGAATCTACTGAAGAATTGCTGGCAGCAGAGTATACCAGGGGATCCAAAGAATCTACTGAATTATTCCTGGCAGCAGAGTATACCAGGGGATCTAAAGAATGTACTACAGAATTTCTGGCAGCGGAGTATACCAGGGGATCTAAAGAATCTACTGAAGAATTCCTGGCAGCGGAGTACACCAGGAGATCAAAAGAATTTACTACAGAATTTCTGGCAGCGGAGTATACCAGGGGATCTAAAGAATCTACTGAAGAATTCCTGGCAGCGGAGTATACCAGGGGATCTAAAGAATCTACTGAATAATTCCTGGCAGCAGAGTATACCAGGGGATCTAAAGAATTTACTACAGAATTTCTGGCAGCGGAGTATACCAGGGGATCTAAAGAATGTACTGAAGAATTCCTGGCAGTGGAGTATACCAGGGGATCTAAACAATCTGCTGAAGAATTTGTGGCAGTGGAGTATACCAGGGGATCTAAAGAATCTACTGAAGAATTCCTGGCAGTGGAGTATACCAGGGGATTTAAAGAATTTACAAAAGAATTCCTGGCAGGAACGTATACCAGGGGATCTAAAGAATCTACTGAAAATTCCTGGCAGTGGAATACCAGGGGATATAAAGAATCTACTGAAGAATTCCTGGCAGTGGAGTATACCAGGGGATCTAAAGAATTTACTGAAGGATTCCTGGCAGTGGAGTATATCAGGGGCTCTAAAGAATCTACTGAAGCATTCCCAGCAGGAACGCATACCAGGGGATCTAAAGAATCTACTGAAGAATTCCTGGCAGTGGAGTATAGCAGGGGATCTAAAGAATCTACTGAAGAATTCCTGGCAGCGGAGTATACCAGGGGATCGAAAGAATTTACTGAAGGATTCCTTGCAGTGGAGTATATCAGGGGGTCTAAAGAATCTACTGAAGCATTCCCAGCAGGAACATATACAAGGGGATCTAAAGAATCTACTGAAGAATTCCTGGCAGCGGACTATACCAGGAGATTTAAAGAATTTACTGAAGGATTCCTGGCAGTGGAGTATATCAGGGGATATAAAGAATCTACTGAAGCATTCCCAGCAGGAACATATACAAGGGGATCTAAAGAATCTACTGAAGAATTCCTGGCAGTGGAGTATACCAGCGGATCTAAAGAATCTACTGAAAAATTCCTGGCAGTGGAATACCAGGGGATAAAAAGAATCTACTGAAGAATTCCTGGCAGTGGAGTATACCAGGGGATCTAAAGAATCTACTGAATAATTCCTGGCAGCAGAGTATACCAGGGGATCTAAAGAATTTACTACAGAATTTCTGGCAGCAGAGTATACCAGGGGATCTAAAGAATCTACTGAAGAATTCCTGGCAGCGGAGTATACCAGGGGATCTAAAGAATTTACTGAAGGATTCCTGGCAGTGGAGTATGTCAGGGGATCTAAAGAATCTACTGAAGCATTCCCAGCAGGAACATATACCAGGGGATCTAAAGAATCTACTGAAGAATTCCTGGCAGTGGAGTATACCAGGGGATCGAAAGAATTTACTGAAGGATTCCTGGCAGTGGAGTATATCAGGGGATCTAAAGAATCTACTGAAGCATTCCCAACAGAAATGTATACAAGGGGATCTAAAAAATCTACTGAAGAATTCCTGGCAGCGGACTATACCAGGGGATCTAAAGAATTTACTGAAGGATTCCTGGCAGTGGAGTATATCTGGGGATCTAAAGAATCTACTGAAGCATTCCCAGCAGGAACGTATACAAGGGGATCTAAAGAATCAACTAAAGAATTCCTGGCAGTGGAGTATACCAGCGGATCTAAAGAATCTACTGAAAAATTCCTGGTAGTGGAGTATACCAGGGGATCTAAAGAATTTACTGAAGGATTCCTGGCAGTGGAGTACACCAGGGGATCTAAAGAATCCACTGAAGGATTCCTGGCAGCGGAGTATGCCAGCGGATCTAAAGAATCTACTGAAAAATTCCTGGCAGTGGAATACCAGGGGATATAAAGAATCTACTGAAGAATTCCTGGCAGTGGAGTATACCAGGGGATCTAAAGAATCTGCTGAAGAATTCCTGGCAGTGGAGTACACCAGGGGATCTAAAGAATCCACTGAAGGATTCCTGGCAGCGGAGTATACCAGGGGATCTAAAGAATCTACTGAAGAATTCCTGGCAGCGGAGTATACCAGAGGATCTAAAGAATTTACTGAAGGATTCCTGGCAGTGGAGTGTACCAGGGGATCTAAAGAAGCCAATGAAGGATTCCTGGCAGTGGAGTATACCAGGGGATCTAAAGAATCTACTGAAGAATTCCTGGCAGTGGAATACCAGGGGATATAAAGAATCTACTGAAGAATTCCTGGCAGTGGAGTATACCAGGGTATCTAAAGAATCTACTGAAGAATTCCTGGCAGCGGAGTATACCAGGGGATCTAAAGAATCTACTGAATAATTCCTGCCAGAAGAGTAAACCAGGGGATCTAAAGAATTTACTGCAGAATTTTTGGCAGCGGAGTATACCAGGGGATGTAAAGAATCTACTGAAGAATTCCTGGCAGCGGAGTATACCAGGGAATCTAAAGAATCTACTGAACAATTCCTGGCAGCAGAGTATACCAGGGGATCTAAAGAATCTACTGAAGAATTCCTGGCAGCGGAGAGTCCAGGCGATCTAAAGAATCTACTGAAAAAATCCTGGCAGTGGAATATCAGGGGATCTAAAGAATCTACTGAAGAATTCCCCTCAAGAACGTATACCAGGGGATCTAAAGAATCCACTGAAGAATTCCTGGTAGTGGAGTATACCAGGGGATCTAAATAATCCACTGAAGGGTTCCTGGCAGGAGAGTATACCAGGGGATCTAAAGAATCTACTGAAGGATTCCTGACAGTGGAGTATACCAGGGGATCTAAAGAAACCACTGAAGGATTCCTGGCAGCAGAGTATACCAGGGGATCTAAAGAATCTACTGAAGAATTCCTGGCAGTGGAATACCAGGGGATCTAAAGAATGTACTGAGGCATTCCCTGCAGGAACATATACCAGGGGATCTAAAGAATCTACTGAGGAATTCCTGGCAGCGGAGTATACCAGAGGATCTAAAGAATCTACTGAAGAATTCCTGGCAGCGGAGTATAGCAGGGGATCTAAAGAATTTACCTAAGGATTGCTGGCAGTGGAGTATATCAGGGGATCTAAAGAATCTACTGAAGCATTCCCAGCAGGAACGTATACAAGGGGATCTAAAGAATCTGCTGAAGAATTCCTGGCAGCGGAGTATACCAGGGGATCTAAAGAATTTACTGAAGGATTCCTGGTAGTGGAGTATAGCAGGGGATCTAAAGAATCTACTGAAGCATTCCCAGTAGGAATGTATTCAAGGGGATCTAAAGAATCTACTGAAGAATTCCTGGCAGTGGAGTATACCAGGGGATCTAAAGAATCTACTGAAGAATTCCTGGCAGTGGAGAGTCCAGGGGATCTAAAGAATCTACTGAAAAATTCCTGGCAGTGGAATACCAGGGGATCTAAAGAATCTACTGAAGAATTCCCAGCAAGAACGTATACCAGGGGATCTAAAGAATCCACTGAAGAATTCCTGGTAGTGGAGTATACCAGGGGATCTAAAGAATCCATTGAAGGATTCCTGGTAGAGGAGTATACCAGGGGATCTAAAGAATCTACTGAAGGATTCCTGGCAGTGGAGTATACCAGGGGATCTAAAGAATCCACTGAAGGATTCCTGGCAGCGGAGTATACCATGGGATCTAAAGAATCTACTGAAGAATTCCTGGCAGTGGAATACTAGGGGATCTAAAGAATGTACGGAGGCCTTCCCTGCAGGAACATATACCAGGGGATCTAAAGAATCTACTGAAGAATTCCTGGCAGCGGAGTATACCAGAGGATCTAAAGAATTTACTGAAGGATTCCTGGCAGTGGAGTGTACCAGGGGATCTAAAGAAGCCAATGAAGGATTCCTGGCAGTGGAGTATACCAGGGGATCTAAAGAATCTACTGAAGAATTCCTGGCAGTGGAATACCAGGGGATCTAAAGAATCTACTGAAGAATACCTGGCACTGAAGTATACCAGAGGATCTAAAGAATCTGCTGAAGAATTCCTGGCAGCGGAGTACACCAGGGGATTTAAAGAATCCACTGAAGGATTCCTGGCAGTGGAGTATACCAGGGGATCTAAAGAATCTGCTGAAGAATTCCTGGCAGTGGAGTATACCAGGGGATCTAAAGAATTTACTGAAGGATTCCTGGCAGTGGAGTACACCAGGGGATCTAAAGAATCTGCTGAAGAATTCCAGGCAGCGGAGTATAGCAGGTGATCTAAAGAATCCACTGAAGGATTCCTGGCAGCGGAGTATACCAGTGGATCTAAAGAATCTGCTGAAGAATTCCTGGCAGTGGAGTGTATCAGGGGATCAGAAGAATCTACTGAAGAATTCCTGGCAGCGGAGTATACCAGGGATCTAAATAATCTACTGAAGAATTCCTGGCAACGGAGTATACCAGGGGATCTAAAGAATCTGCTGTAGAATTCCTGGCAGTGGAAATACCAGGGGATCTAAAGAATCTACTGAAGAATTCCTGGTAGTGGAGTATACCAGGGGATCTAAATAATCCACTGAAGGATTCCTGTTATTGGAGCACACCAGGAGATCTAAAGAATCTATGGAAGAATTCCTGGCAGTGGAGTATACTAGGGGATCTAAAGAATCTGCTGAAGAATTCCTGGCAGTGGAGTATACCAGGGGATCTAAAGAATCTACTGAAGAATTCCTGGCAGTGGAGTATACCAGGGGATATAAATAATCTGCTGAAGAATTCCTGGCATTGGAGTACACCAGGAGATATAAAGAATCTGCTGAAGAATTCCTGGCAGTGGAGTATACCAGGGGATATAAAAAATCTATTGAAGAATTCCTGGCAGTGGAGTATACCAGGGGATCTCAAGAATCTGCTGAAGAATTCCTGGCAGTGGAGTATACTAGGAAGTCCTCCTTGAAACAGTTGTGTAAAAGATAACTTTTGCCAGCCTTAAAACTTTGTTTTATAGAAGAGACATTCTTGCCTTCCTTAAGGAAATATTGTTTGGAAAAAGACACTTTCACCATCCTGCCTGAAATAATCCAGGTGAAGGGAACTTCTCTCTGGATCCAAGGACGTCTTCTTGCAAGAAACCATTTTTGTGGGCTTTATCTATTTGCTTTAAATTTTAACACTTTTACTTTTTGGCTAAATGTAGCTGAGTGACAATTTCTCTTTACACGTCTTAGTTGTTCATTTCTAGTGTGGGGGTAGATATGTTTTGGACACAAGGACAGATTCATTAATATTGATGACGAGACACAGACTGACCTTTAGTTTTAGTTTCCTAGGTAGGGACACTCTTTTTAGGGAAAGGGAAAGAAAGGCCTGTATTTTACCCTTTTCTTTTAATGAAGATGTTTGATATTGAAAACACTACCACTTTACATCCGCCTCTCGTCTCTGACCCCTCACCCAGGCCCCTCAATATCACCTAGTATCTGATCAGCCCAATCAGAATCTGCGTCCCAGTAATAATCACTCACCACCTCCTACAACCACACATTGAACTTGTGAAATTTGGTGGGACGAGCTTCTATTTGTCCAATCCCCTTAAGAATGGAACACTCTTCCTCTCTCCCTGAGGATGTCCTCCTTTGTCTGTGTTTAATAAGTTCATAAGTGCACCTACTCAATTCAAAGCTGGGATGAGTAGCGTTGACTTCATTGCTTTCATTCTTCCTGCTGTGAAATGCATATTGTTTGTTCTATTTGTTATGTGTGTGTCGAGACCTATGGGCATGCAGCGCGTTATTAGAATTAAATAATATTAATAATAGTAAAAATAATAATGCACATTTCTTGCTACAAAATGTAAGTGTGTACTTAATTCCTGCATGGTCGATCAATGCTTGAGAGCCACTGTGTATCTGCACTTAACATCAGATCCCGCCTTGCCTTCGTCAAAGCCTTGGTGCTCAGTCACGCTACCAGTGAGTAAGCTTGGCCTTACTTACTGGAAACCAACAGTTGTTCTGAAAACACTCATAGCAGAGAACATTTAGTTGATTTTTTACATATATGAACATAGAATGCTGAAATGTTTAGTCTACACAAAAACTATGCATACGTGCATGAAAGCAACTTTTTTTTTAGGGGAAACCAAAAATCAATGGCCTTGACTAGCCATTTAGTGGAGAAGATCACAAACTCAAAGGCAAATTTAGTCAAATCATGTCAGGTCGTTTCTGCTCAGTAAATGCTGAAAAATGCCCTGTTTCAGGTAACAGTGCACTTTTGTTATTCTCCTTTAATACCCCTGTGTCAATTAACACCAAATTAGCCAAAAATAACATTGTGTCACCAAATCAATAGTTTGAATGCTTAGTGTAGATTAGACTAAGGGGGCACAGTTACAGACCCCCTAAAACATGACATTCCTATAGACGAGAGTATTGATCACAACTAAGGAGTCGTGCTAGTAGACAGTGTCACAATGGGGCAAATCTTTTTGTTAACATATTTGATGTGTTTTACATAAATTAGCACCCGTCATGGGGGAGCCAGCCAATCCGGTGGCTTGAAACGCAGGCTTGAACTGCTGGTGTAAACCTGTGTTCCAAACCACCTGACGACCGGCTTCCCCAGCCACCATCTTCCCCCCACCTCCCCTGTCCATTTATTTAAATAATCCCCCCTACCCCTGTTGTACCTTTTCACGACTGCTGCCGCACTCGCTGCCGCAGCTGCACCTTCCTCTCTGTATAGAAAGGCTACAATGGAAAAGGAAGTGGGGCTCCATGCGAAAACCTGTCTTCCCTTTCCATTGCGCCCATGTTGGTAAAGGATTTTCCTTCCAACAATGGGATGCTGCGCGCATTCTGTTGTAGGGAGGAAAATCCTTTTTTGAGCACCCCGGGTTAACGTTTGGTAACCCGGGGTGTTAATGGCCTTAACACCCGACCCGGCTCACCGGATTGGTGGTTAACGTCACAGTATGTGACTTATATAACGACATCTGTGCACCAAGCAACTACATTGTTCTTCCACCCATTATTCTTCTCCACCCTTCCCATACCACACAGCTGAGAGATTGCCTGCAGGCCATTGGGAGCTGGATGAGCAACATCTGGCTCGGATTGAATAAGGGCAAATCCAAGGTTCTGGATGCCCTCCTTTTGGCCTTCATCTATTGGTTCTATCCCTGTCGCTGCTGTGATTGTTAAACATCTCGGTGGTAAATTTTCTTCCTCCCTCTCCATGTCGTTCCAGATCAGCTCAGTGTGCTGGCCGGGCCATTTCCAGCTGAAGATTCTGAGAAAGGTGTTGCAGTTCATTCCCTGATATCTTCGCGCCCCTGTGGTTGCAGCTTTAGTTCTTAGTCGCATTGACTACTGCAATTCAGTGTACTTTGCACAACCAGCTTATCTGGTTCAACGCTTGCAAATCCTACAGAATTCTTCTACCTGGCTAGCCACTGGCAACCCTTTCAGGGATCACATCTCCCCTATTCTGCATGCTCTCCATTGGCTTCATGTGGCCAAGCGTGTGCATGTCAAATCTCTGTGTCTTGTACACAGGGCATTCCATGCTGTGGGCCTGATTACCTGCAGCATGAGTTCAGGCCGGATGTTCCAGGCCGCCCTCTGCATTCTGGGGACAGGTTTCCCATTTCTGTGCCTAGATTCCGGTTCACCCGTGTTGGTGTGTAAGGCCTGCCAAGTTGTGGAATGCTCTGCCCACTGCACTGTGCTCCATGGTGACCCACCTGCAATTCAGACGTGCTTTGAAAACTCTTCTCTTTTCATTTCCTCTGTCTGGCCTTCGGTGCCTCCACAGTCTTGGAGTGCCAGGGTGCTCTTCATTGATAGTTGCGCTGTACCTCAGTACGAAATGGCTAACGTATAATAACATAACTATGTTTACCATATAAAGGAAGAGAAAAATACAACAGTGTGACATGGCCTTCAGTAGACTAGCAATGCCCTAAACATGACTATAATGTCATGATCATGGATGCTAGTCTTTATATCCAGCTTGAGATGGCTAGCAATGCCCTTCACACATCTATCATGTAATCATCATGATTGCCAGTCTTTCAATCCAGCTTGAGATGACTAGCAATACCCTTCACCTGACTATTATATATATATATATATATATTATATATAATATATATATATATATATATATATATATATATATATATATATATATATATATATATATATATATATATATCATGGCTGCAAGAAGTGTTAGGGAGAATTCTCCAGGATGGCTAATTTCCCTTACCTATTGAGTCCCTCAGCAGCTTTGCTGGATTTCTAGGATTTTGTTTTTTACCTGGTAAGAGTGTGAGCCTTTTTTCCCACTCTTACATGTGTTTTGCTGTGTGTGTTTAACATTTTCTAGTGTTCATAGACTGTGGAGCCTCACCTAGTCCATAGGCATCATCTTTTTACTGTGTGTTACAAAGCACCTTCAGTGCAGTGACACAGGGTTGTCTTTTAGACTTCCCAACACAGACTCCATTTTCTGGGAATGACTACTGTCTCCCAGAGCATGTAAAGTTGCCATTGACTTTGTGAGTCTCTTTTAAAACTCACACACCCAGTACAAACTATCTTATATAGAATTCTGGAAAGGGTTAATACTTATCCCTTTTTTTCTGTTTCTCTTGGAACATTGTTTCGTTCCCTAAGACGTGGCTGGTGGCAGTGGTAACTACCCTCTTTCTCCTACCGTGGTTATCTTAAATAGCCCTGGTATTGTTTTAGGATATCTTGGTAGCATTGAACTTAAACCCGCTGGACCATGTACGTTTATATACGGTTCGGGCTGGGTTTAATTGCCATTTATTTTTGTAAAAGTCTTTCTCGTGTTTTACTCTGCGCGCCAAACCATGTTTGGTTCCTTTGTTCGCCGTGCTTTCGCGGGTTTATGCATAGAAGCCCTCCTTAGGCGCCTACAAGTCCTACACTCAGTCCTGAATTAATTGCACTAGAAAAGATAAGGCTTGAATTGGAATGTAAACGTTTAAATACTCAAACTGAACAAAAGCATCAAGAACTTAAGCTCAGAGAAATGGAGATGAACCATCCCTTAGAAATGAAAAAGTTGTCTATTGAAAATGCTTCTCTCCCAGAGTATTCTAGGTCTTCCAGTCCTAAGAGACCCTGTATGCCTAAAGAAATTGTGGGTATGTATGAGGCTAAGCTTGATATTTTGGATTGGTTGGCCATGTTTGAATATAACCATGGGATTCAAGACTGTACAGGGAATCAGTTGCTTCCTTGGCTCTTCTCTAGGCTACCCCCTGTTGCATTTGATGCTGTGATGGAGTTGTGGGAAGTGGATAGGATGGATTATGAGTGTGTGAAACTAGATTTAATTGCTAGATTTGGGAAGACCCCTTCCCAGTACCTTAAGAGGTTTAGGACCCTCAGAAATCATGATGGTACCCCTTGGGCTACCTGGGTATGTGAATGTTTGAAAAACATAGATGGTTGGGTTAAGGGTTACAGAGTGAACACTTATGAAGGAATGAGAAATCTTGTTATGTTGGAGTCTATTTTTGATGTCTGCTCTCCTGAGTTCAGACAGCACTTGGCTGATTCTAAGGAGATAGATCCAAAGAAGATAGCTAAGGCTGCTGACTTGAAGGTTGCCAACATGGCTACTCACAAGGATTCTGGGGCAACTCAGAAGAAGGATGAGGGAAAGTAGCCAAAGAAAGATAAGAAAGATAATTCTAATACCTCCCATCCAAAAGAGGGCCCCAAACAGCAACATAAGGGGAAACCACAAGGGAAACCAAATTTGGCTAGTGCACCATCTGGACCCAAACCATATGGAGGTCAGAACAAAACCCCATTCATCAAGACATTTGGGAAATGTTATGTTTGTGGGTCAACTGACCATGTGAAAGGGGATCCCAGATGTAAGGGTAAACCTTCAGGGGTCCACACTGTCTCCTTAGCCTTCTCCCCATAGGAAGAAGTAGCTATGGCAAGTGGAAACTTTCACCTACTGGCTGATGAACCCATGAAAGTCTCAGCCAGTGTTTCTTTAGTGTCCCTGGGCTTGTGGGAACAACATAATTTAGATGTCTATAATTCCATCCCAGATAATAGTAAAGAGTATTATAAAGATAGTGTCCCTGTGAATGGTCAGGAGACGCCTGCCATCAGAGACACTGGAGCCAGCATAACTGTGGTGGATGAATAATTTTTCAAGGCGGAGGATGTTGCTAAGGCACACAAACACCTCACCAAGTTACCTGGAGGCCCTGTGCAAATGCTTCCCCAGTTACCAGCTCTCATCCAGTGCAATGACATGACTGTCAAGATACCTGTTAGTGTGCAGAGTGAAGTGCCTGGGAGATTCCTGTTGGGTAATAACCTGAAAACTCTTGACGTTGTGTCAAGTACCCCCAGGCCTCCCAGTAAAAGGAAACAGGAGCTCACTAGGCCTGCAAGGGAGAGGACCTTAAAAGGCTCTCCAGAGGAGTTGATAGAGGAAGCTATCACTCCCACTCCACAGGAGTTGCTCACTGCTATTTCTGGAAAGAAAGAGGCAAAGGGTAAACCCAAGACCTCAAGGAAAAAGACAGACAGCACCCCTGTGCTACGAACAAGGACATCCCCAAGATTGTCCAAAGTCACACCTTTGACTCCTCCACCTGCTGAGGCAGAGTGTGAAGTACAACCATGTGTGGTTGATCCAGTGTATGAATAGTCAGATCTGGAGGAAGACACTATGTTGGTTGGACATCTGGACCATGTTGACCATCCTGAGCTGCAGTCTTTACTGGCAGAAGGTGGACCCAACAGGGCAGACTTCAGCAGAGGACAAAGAGAGTGTCCTACTCTTGAAGGTATTCGACAACAGGCTGCTTCCCAACTTGATGGGCAAGAAGTTGGAAAGCATAGGTTAAGCTGGGAAGATGGCCTCTTCTACAGTGAACCAACTGAGTCTAACCCCGGGGACTGCAAAAGAATTGTAGTGCCCCTTGCAAACAGACTCCAGTTCCTACAGTTGGCCCATGAGATACCTTTGGCTGGTCATTTGAGCTTCAAAAAGACCAGGGAAAGGCTCTCTGTATACTTCTACTGGCCTAAGATGGGTTCAGAAGTTGACAAATGCTGTATTGTTTGTTTGTTTGTTTGTTTGTTTATTAATTTGATAATGCGCACCAACCTGTGCACCAACTCCTTAGGTAGACGGGCGCAGCAGTACAAGAATTCTCGAGGCTTGGTTACAATGCCAGTTGTAGGCAAGTACATACATGTGAATAAAATACAGTAATATATGCAATATAGTACATTGTATAATACAGAGGGTGTGGCTGATTAGATACAGCTCAGGACCAAATTAGGCGTTATATTTAGGATAAATTTATACAATATATACATGTGAGTACAAACATATAATACAGTGTACAGTACAGGATTTCGCTGATCAAGGTGCAAGTTAGAGACCGGGCTAGGCAAGTCAAGATTGGGGTGGGTGAGTTGGCGAGAGAGTTATAGGTTGTTACTGTGAAGCCAGTGTATGGGAGTGAGGGGCCCCCAGGCCCCTCGCGCCGTACACTCCTCAGTACGAGGCTTGGACCACGTGCCTCCGGTAGTGGGATTGCCCCTTGCCCTTATGTAAAGTTAACCACGGTTGACTGCTACATAGATGTGACTACTGAGCAGGACACAGGGCATCCATCTTTTGTGCCCCCTTTTGACTACATCTTGGGTAAACAGGCCTCACTGCGATAGTACAGCAATGCTCAGCTCCCCTTCCACCGCAGCAGCCAAGGACAGATACACACACACACAAGGCGCGCAGGCAGCTGGCTGGCCCCCACCCTTGCACTCCCCCTGTGAAGGAAAGCTCTGCGCTCCCATTCTCACGCAGAAGCTGGAGAAAGTTGCAACAACCAATATGAGACAGTTTTCTTCCTCTGCGATCACTGTTAGCATGAGAACCAGCATGTGAACCAGGATGAGCTAAGCACTTTCTGCTCGTTCGCCCCCATAAACGTGCAAGCCACCCACCCCCATTTAGAACAATTTATTGCCATCTTGACCCTGCGCTCCCTGTAAGGTATTTCTTTCAAGTGCCAGACCCTCGCCTGCGCTGCGAAACCCACCCAACATACCCACTACTAACCTTAAGCATTTTACTACAATATATGTTTTTTTTTCATACTAATAGTTTTGAAGTTTAGGAGATATGTGAAACACAGCTTAATTCTTTTTACATGCACAATAAAGGTCAAGGCCTCTAATTAAAGCCACAAATGACCCAATTGTACTGACAATAATTATTATGTGTAACTTGTGTAGAAATATGAAAAGTAGCATAAAATGTTTTAGATAATTTGTTATTTAGTGTTTTTCGAATGCAACATATTAGCTTAGGTAGTGACCACAGTGACCGGACCCTGACCTGCGTGGAGCACATGATATTTGACGTCCGTCATCTCGTCAGCCACTCAGCCAACCAGAAGGAAGAGATGCCACCCACACCTACAGCACCACACCGCCTGGCCAATCGGGTCCATTTAGCACTTTTTGTTAGAGTTACTTTAATTGATATATATACGAGTGTGATGTAAATGTTGAGTGAAGGTTTTTTGGGTTATTTCCTAGCTGGAGAAATAAACCATCCTTTGAACTCTTGCAGCCGGGTCTCAGTGCCTCCTTCCCCGACAGGGGTGGTTATTTTATTTTCTCTCACACGTAGTAAGCCGGGGAAAGGCACCTACATTTTTGGAGACCCCGCGGCGTGATTTAGAGAGGTGCCTCGAGGCCTGCACCGCCCGGCAGCGAGATCCAGGGTGCCCCCAGCAAAACCATTGCCTCCGCGGTTGACCAGACTGTGCACACCAAGAAGAAAGGGTCAAGGGTTCCCGGTTGACGAATACCCGATCGAAATGGCTGCTCGCCAAGGCAGGCCACGGCTTGGTTGGGGGACGGACCTGAGCGAGGTCTGGCCGTGAGCGGTGACCCTCGGAGTACCTGACTGAACACGTGGAGTCCCGGTTGCAAAGACCCCAAAGGAAGGTAAGGGGAAAATACGGGAAGAAGAGAAATAGCAAACAAAGGGAAGGTAGTGAAGAATAGGGTCTGTGTGAGTGATGGTGATCTATCTCCCAATCTGGATCCTTTTACTTCCTCTTCTATCCTTTATATGGCCATTAGGTGTTGTAAGAAGTGAGAAGAAGAGAAGTGGTATCCTAGCCCGTACGGGGTAGAATGCGGCGCCGCGTAGCATTTGTCCCGACCAAGTGCAGAATAGAGATAAAGAGAAAAATAGTAGGGGCCTCGTATATTGAGTAGACTCGGAGTAGTGTTTAGAATATTCTTTTTCCGTGGAGGTAAGAAATCTTGAGACATAATAAAGGTGAAAGAGGTGGGGAGCGAATGCGAAATAGTAGGTTGAATAGGGAAGAAGAAAAATCAGGGACAGTAACGGGAATTGGGAAAGAACAAACGCGCGCAGGCAGTGCATGTGTATGTTGCATGATTATATGTTTGTCGGTCTGCTTTGTGTACATGTCTTGTTGAACACGCCAAAGTATTTCAGTACAAGTAACTTGTGATTAATGAATAATAGGCAAAGAAATAAATTGTGAGAGGTGACCAGGTAACACCTCTCAGAAAGAACAGCTAATGTGACATACCATAATTACAAGCTTTGATAAAGAACGTATTTTTCACATATTGTAAGTGACATATCAAGTGAGAGGTGGGAAGGGACTCAGAGGTACCAGAACACACATGAAAGGAAAAGAAGCATTGCCATGGGGGGAGTAACGCCACTGGCACATATTTGCCAGCACCTTCCACTATATAGCGACAGGATACAGAAGTATCATGATCAGTGGATCACTGAGATAAAAGGAGATGGGGTTATACCAATTTGGCCAGAAGGAGGGTCATTCGACAAAAGAGTGTTGGACCTAGTATTAACACATTTGCTAGCACGATACAAAGGGAAACAGTTACAGAACCGGAGAGAAGTATTAGATTTATGGCGAATGTTTGAGGAAGTTACCCCCACGGCAGAGGTAGGTACCAGCCGAATGATAGAAAAGCAGAAAATACCTGAAGAAGTAAGCGGAACACCAAAAGGGGAGTGCTCAACAACTACAACCGAGAACAAAGTAACCAAAATCTATCCCTTAATGACCAGGCCAGCAGTAGGGTTTAGTGAGCCCCTGTATATACCACCCACCCCCACTGCTCAGGGTGAGGCAACAGCCCCCGAGCCTCTACCATATGACAAAGGAGGCCTGTACGGCCCCACAAGTGCGCCTCCTGTGGACATAGCACGTTTAACAGGCGATTTAAATCGCCAGCTAGCACACGCACAAATGGAAATAATGCGGTTAAGAGCTCTATGTGACAAAGGGCAAATGTTGCCATGGGGAGGGGAGGTACCCCCGCTGTCACTGGTAGATCTCACACCCCAGATAGGGGCAGTAAGCAATTCAACCCCAGCAGCCTCGATATCAGGGCAATCTATAGCATCGCAAGGGACGTCATCACAGCAAAGACAAGAACAAGAGTGGCAGTCAGGACAGTTCCTGTTCCAATTGAATAACAAGCCAGTGTGAATTATACGCCCAGATACACCAGAGAGTCAACAAAGTGGAGATCTAGGTGAAAGACAAGGAAGTGAACCTAAGGAAAACTGGGAGGATAATAACGAGCTAGAGTCAGAAATAGAAGAAGTATGGGATGATTTAGATGAATACGAAGAGGCAGCTGCCGCCGAGGGTTCCCCACTGCCAAACTGCCGTTACCCAGACACACTATCACCACCATTATGGCAAGGTAGATTAAGACAACGAACAGGGAGGACAGGAAACATACTGGTAAGTAAAACGAAAAAAGGGAGAACGAGCAAAACAGGAAAGAAACAGAAACTACAAATGCCACTGATACATAAAGGAGCAGGTAGGCCAAATTATATTCCGTGGGCCCAAATGGACAAAAACAACCTGTTAAAACTCCCCCCCGCTGACGGGAGGAGCAGGTAAGTGGATACATGTATTTGAGAAGAACACGGCAGGCGTGCCGTTAGCTATAGGTGATGTGAAAAGCTTATTAGTATCAGCAATCGGGGACCAAGCAGACACAATCTGGGAAAGGGCAGGGTTCCCGGGAGTAACAATGAGCTGTGATCGCCACGATGGATCACCATTCAATAATGTTCGAGCACAAGTGTGGGATGCATTGCGGCGTGCATTTCCAGACGTTCCAGATTTACATGCAGTGATGCAGTGCACGATGGAGGAGAACGAGGACCCTGCGCAATTCATTTTGCGAGTGCAAGACTTATGGAGAAGCTAAACTGGTACGGCATGGAATCAATCAACAGCTTTATTTTATTTTATAATTAAAAAGGGGTTGCCGAAAGAGGTGCAGAAGGCCTTGGACAAAATAGCTGGGATCGAAGCCAAAGGGTGGCCTGAAATTCAGAGCATAATTGTACACCATTGGAGGAGGATCAAAGAGAAAGAAAAGGAGGTCACGCAAAAGAGGCTGGCCGACAAAGCAAAATTAGTACAGACGAAATTAGTGAAGGTTGCCGCCATTACTGCCAGTGTAACCGCAGACAGAGGAAACGAAGGAGAGGAAAACGCGGGAGGAAGACCCATTGGGATAGCAGCGCAGTGGGTTGGAGAGGACCAAGGACAGTGGAACAGAGAGGAACAGCCATGCCAAGGATCACAGTGGCAGAACAGGCCGCCCAAGGAAGAGGTTGGTACCGTGGACAGAGGGGAGGATACGGAGGAATGGGAAACAGAGGTTATGGTGGGCAAGGACCAAGAGGAGGACAACAGGGGTCATGTTGGAATTGTGGAAGATGGGGACATTATTCACGAGATTGTAGAATGCAACCATCAGGGTATTTTCAGGGGCAGCAGCCCATGAACAATGAACAGGGGTGGGGCTGCCCACACCCAGGTAGCCGTTGTGGAGCTCCAATGGGAAGAGGGGGACAACAAGATCAGTACTGCTATGACCCCCAAATGCAACAGAGACAGACAGCCCCACCACAGCAGCAACAGCAGCAGCAGCCACAACAGCAAAACGCACTACAGCCCATGGCAAGACAAAACCCAGTAGGGAACATAAACATTAATCCTTTTGCAGTGGCTTCAAACGGTGCCCCTGCACCATACCGTGGCGTAACGGTCATGGGTGACAACGTTTTTTCAGTGCCAGGTCAGCAAAGATACTAAGACTAGGACAGCCCACAGGGAGCACATGCGTGTCCAGTCCTATCCACCACACAAAGTGAAAATGAGGAACCACTAGTGGTGGCAGAGATAGGAAACAAGCAGTTTATCTTTATGGTAGACTCTGGAGCAGAAAAATCATGTCTCACAGAAGGGCGGTTTCAGCTCTTGGGAAGAAATTTGGAGAAGCAGGGGTTCTCTGGGGCTATTTTAAAAGTTCCTTATACAAAAGATCTTGATGTAACAGTAGGGGGAAAAACCGTGCGCGCACCCTTATTGTATTACGAAGACACGCCAATCAATTTGATGGGACGAGACTTGCTCAGTAAGTTAAACATGACCATAGCCTTTACTGAAAGAGGGATAGTGTGCTCGACGCCAGGGGTATGCCCCGTACGAGCACTCCTGATAATAAGCACGATTACAAAGGAAGTTGCAGTAAGAGGGATCCCCATTGACATGGACATGTTCGTCTATGGAATACAGGTATTAGCCAGAGTAGTGCCTGAAATAACACAAAAAGAGTGGAGAATACCAGCAGACTTTATATTCCGCCCAATCACACCAACAGATGTAGTGCCAGGCACAATTATATCTATAGACATTGAGGCAGTTCAAGTTTCCAACAAACGCATTGTGGTCATAGGCCTGCACGCGCAGGGACGCGATTGGAGAAGTGTGCTATATATAGAGCCAAACATAATGCTAAAAGATATAACTGATGAAGAATTGTTTACCGATTACGAGGGGGATGGAGAAACAATAATGGAAATAAGCATACCATGTGACATTATGATCCAATACAGAGAAATACATAACCCACTCATGGCCAACATAAAGGCCCCACTGACAATATTTGAGGAAGACATGGCCAGGGTAGCACCTGAAATGTGGACTACAGGGCCACACGATGTGGGATTGTTGCATGAGGTGACTCCCATAAAGATAAAACTGAAACCAGGTGCCCTCCCACCCAGAGTGAAACAATACCCAATATCCAAAGAAGCAGAGGAAGGTATTAGAGAAACGGTGAATGCACTCCTAAGCCAAGGTATCTTAGTGCCATCAACTTCCCCACGCAACACAGCTATTTTTCCAACTAAGAAAGCAAAGGGAGGGGCGTGGAAAATGGTCCAGGACCTCCGCCCACTCAATGACTTCATCCAAAAAGAGTTCCCTTTAGTGCCTAATCCGTCATCAATATTGTGCAGTATACCAAAAGAGGCAACTTGCTTCACTGTCATTGATCTGAAAAATGCCTTTTTTTCTGTGCCACTTGCACCAGAATCGCAGTACCTCACAGCTTTTACATTAGGAAACAACAGATATGAACACCGCAGACTTCCACAGGGGTATTGCGAGAGCCCAAGCATTTTTAACAGAGTACTACAAGAAGACATCGGCAACATAGATGTAAGGAGCACCATTATACAGTACGTAGATGATTTACTCGTCTGCAGCAAAACAGAAGAAGAGTGTAGAGAAGATTCGATAACACTGCTTAACGTATTGGCTGCCAAGGGATACAAGGTGGACAAAGGAAAGTTACAATACTGCCTTGCAGACGTTGTATATCTCGGTCAGCAAATATCTAAAGATGGAAAAAGAATATTACCAGACAGAGCAGCAGCCATTCGACACAGTATCATACCAAAAACAGTGAAGGACATGCAGAAATTTCTTGGCATATGTAACTATTGCCAAGCATGAATCCTCGATTATGCAGCATACACACGGCCAATGCTACAAGCACTGAAAGAAGCACAAAAGAACAGGGCCCAAATAAAATGGACACATGAGACAATTGCCCAATTCTCCTGATTAAAAGACCTTATTTCAGACGCCCCAGTCCTTGCAAATCCAGATTATGAAAGGGAATTCTTCCTGTTTTCACACAGCAATGGAACATTGATGACAGCAGTATTGACACAAAAGACATCGCTAGGCCACAAACCATTAGCGTATTACAGTGGAATATTAGACCCAGTAATGCAGGGACATTTCGCTTGCGAACAGGCCCTCGCTGCAGCGGCCTTCGCCATTGAGAAAAGTGCCACAATTGTAATGGGATGTTCAGTGACGCTATATGTGGAACACTCATTATTTGCTATCTTGGAAAGATCAAAATATACTCTCACAACACAGAGAGCATCTGCTTATGAAATAATAATATCCAGTTCAAATGTACATGTGGTCCGATGCAAGACAGTGAACCCAGCCACATTCATTACAGAGCCATGCACAACTGAAGATTTACAGGAACACGATTGTAGCACATATGAGGGAGAGGGCGATGACATTCCCAAAGCAAGAGAAAATGCCCTTACAGAAGGAGAAATCTATTTCATAGACGGGTCAGCATCCATAAACTCAGAGACAGGAGAGAAACATGTGGGGATGGCAGTAGTGCGCATGGAAGAAGACACATACGAAGTGATTGTTCAAAAGCGCCTCCCCTCACATTACTCTGCACAAGCAGCCAAACTGACTGCACTAATCAGTGCGTTACACACAGCCAAAGATTGTGCCGTAACAATATATTCAGACTCAGCTTACGTCACCACCACAGTTCACTAAGGGCAATCACGCTGGCGAAGAAGAGGGATCAGAAGAGCAGACGGGTCTCCTGTACAACATGCCACGTTACTAAATAAACTAATAGAAGCTTTAGCAGAGCCATCGGTAGTGGCAGTGGATAAATGCCAAGCCCATACCAATAACACAGATGCTGTCTCATTGGGGAACGCGGCAGCCGACACAGCAGCGAAGGAAGACTCGTACTTCAATAAGACACCAACATCAGAGTACGTTGTAAAAACAGCCACAGCAGAACAACCAGCAGAAGCATACAGTAACACGCATATAGCCCAATTGATAGAACTCCAGAGAAGGGCCCCACCAGAAGAGCAGGAGTTGTGGGGCAAACAAGGGTGTAAACAATCAGCCACAGATCTTATTTGGAGACAGGAAACGACAGGCAAGGTAGTGATGCCTGTAGAATTATTAGAAGTAGCGTTCCAACAACTGCATTTCCCAGCTCACGTTGCAAAACAACACATCGCCTCAGACATTCAGGAGGATTGGTTTGTTCCCAATCTGCATGAATACTTGTCTAAATTTGTGATTGAATGTACTACATGCCAAACTTACAATTCAGGAATGACATTACGAACTCTGCGTGGCACTTTGCCACACCCTACAGGTCCATTCAGAGAACTACATATCGACTACGCCGATACGGGAGAAAGATGTAATGGAGCGAGATAAATGATTGTGGTGGTATGCCCTTTTTCACGGTGGGTGGAAGCGGGCCCCTGTCCCCATCCTGATGCAAAATGTGCTGCCAAGTTCCTTGTGCGAGAAGTATTCTCGCGGTGGGGAATATGTGACGTGATCCGCTCAGACAACGGCACGCACTTTGTGAATGATCTCTTCAAAGAAGTAACCTCCCTTCTGGGGGTGAAACATAAACTATGTTCGATTTCTCATCCAATGGCCAATGGAGTTGTGGAAAGGATCAACGGGCTGCTCAAAAGCAATTTATCGAAATTATGCAGCATGTTGAAAAAAAATTGGGTATATTGTCTGCCCCTAGCACTGTTCCAACTCAGAAATCAACCATGCAAGGATCACCATTTGAGCCCGCACGAAATCGTGACGGGGAGAAGAATGCACACGCCGCTCTCTCCTGTTAGGAGGGCGTCTGATGCACACAGGGCTGCCACAGTGCTGGGGGACGAGTTTAAGGAATACCTAGCACAACTAACGCGCACAGTACGCAGCATAGCAAAACAAATTGCTCTGCCATTTAATGAAGATGTAGCAACAGACAGCTCCATGCCGGCAGCAGATAGCCCGGAGGGGCCATTAATGCCAGGGGAACACATCTATGTTAGAAGCTTTGTAAGAAGGTAGAATTCACCAAGATTTCATGGTCCATACACAGTGGTATACAGCACCCCAACTGCAGTTAAAGTGAAGGGACTGAAATACTGGGTGCACCTCTCAGATGTGAGAAGGGCACGCGGTGTCGCACTCCCCCAAAATGAAACAGACTGTGTGGATGGCATCGCTAACACGGTCTGAAACGATGAAAACTGCAACTAAGACAGGGAAAGAATAGTGAAAAAGCAAAATGTTTTTTTTATATATATTCTGTCTTTCTCTCTCTCTCTTTTTTCTTTTTTCTTTTAAATCTCATATGAATCGTGTTATTTTTTCCATTTTTCTTCATTGTTTTCATGATAAATGGAAAGAAATTGTTAAATGCCTAATTGAGCAAAAAGATGAAAAAGAATGAACAATTGCAAATACATTTCTTTTCATGATGACTTAACGAATTTGTCTCGCCCATATAGGTTCAACATGAGCCAATGTGATGAAACGGCTGAGCAGGCTGAAATGTTAGATAGAAATAGGGATGCCACTAGGGCAAGTAGATTAAGTAATGTGGAATGCGTTATAAAATTTGCTGCCATATTATTTGCAATAATGATATTTTATTTTATTTGGTATGATGTTGTTTTATTTGTGGCAAATGAAATTAACAAAGGGGGGAGCGGGGCTAATATGACAAAACCAAGGTCTAAACTAATATGGACTGGAGTAACAACCATTTTGAAGGACACTTATAATGTTGAATCAAATAGCATAAATGCAACACCACCCTATGTACAATTACACGTAAACAAAACTGCTATTCCATTGTTGAGTAATACTATGGCTAAGGAAATAGAGCTTGGATGGAATGTAAATGACGATTACTATTGGTTGACTAACTCCAGAAATACAAGCATGCACACACAGACGGCACCAGAAACCACTACTGAATACACACGTCACCATGAACAACATTGATGATGCATGGTCCAGAATATTCCCGCTGCAATATCAACGAGTTGGTACCCAATTAAAAAACAAAAGAAGGAGGAGAAACGGGGGCGGGAAAAAACAGATATGATATTTATCACAATCTGGGGTTAGATGAAATAGAGGACCCCCGACACCCTGACCCATCAAATAAATGGTATTCAGACATGAGCGCCGCAGCAAAGCAAGCAAGTAATGAAAGTTGCTACGTGTGCTCACTTATTCCTCATGCAACTGGAACCCCAAAAATGTTAGTTCCACAGAAAGTACCCTTGTCTGAGGCCCAATGTTTGATTCATCTGATGCTGTGTAGAATAAAAAAGACATTTCAGGCACACAGAGTCGCCACGGAAACATTGGAAAACGAACAAACATGCACCAGCAGACGACAAGGAGTAATCTGCCTCCAAGAGCCATTCTTCATCATAAAAGGGACAAGGTATGCAGACGACAAGTGGCATGATGAAACGATTAAATGCAAAGCTGAGGGGCTTCGAGGGCTGCCAGACGAAACATACGAGTGGGCAAAAGAAACGTGCATCCCCATCTGGTCACAGCATATCACCAAGCTGACATGGGTCACACCCCTGGAGAGACCCATAAAGATTCAAAGGGAAATACTGCACGAACTTTGCTTCCATGGAGAAGGGAAGGTGAATATGGGAACCGTGTGGCAGTGCAATAAGACTTTAATAATATCAGATATGAAAAAAGGCACTGCTGCATTAATGGACATATACTGGATTTGTGGCAAACGAGCTTACCTGCATCTCCCAGCATCCTGGAGCAGCACTTGTGCCCTAGACACACTTCACTCAGCACTAATGGTGATACCATAGAGCCACGTTCAGTTTACAGCAAGGCCTTCGGCTGACAGTTCGACAGCAAGCCAATCGGCTGACGTATCGGCAGCAGGGCAATCGGCTGAACCATCGACAGCGCCCGATGAGACAATCACAGAGCCCCCAGCATACAAACTATTGTCAGAAGAAACGTTGAGAACCAAGTTGTCACGCAGAAAAAGATCCAATTATATTTCGTCCAAATCGTCAGAACTCCTTGATGAACTCCCACAGCAGTACAAGCTTTTCTCATCTGCAGAGACATTCTTTGCATCATTTCTAGCACCAAGCGTTCAAGCAAGGACAAACGCAAAATGGCTGCAGATAACACGCTGGGAGCTCATCCAGCTGGCTAACGACACTGAAGAAGGATTCAACATCATAAAAATAGAGCTCCGTGCACTGCGCCTGATGACGATGCAAAACAGATATGTCTTAGATCTTATCACGGCGATGGACGGCGGTGTTTGCAAAAGAATTGGGGGGGCGTGTTGCACGTTCGTACCAACTTCAGATGCTGATAACGGGACACTGTCACACGTGATAACAGCAGTGCATAATTTAGTAGAAAGAATGAGAGCAGAAGGTGGAGCAGATAACGACACGTGGTTCGACAATCTGTTCAGCTGGATACCATCGTGGGTGAACATAGCAGCGAAGATACTCATTCCCATTATTGTCTTTCTTCTCCTAATATTCTGTGTGTGCCAACTGGGACTAAGATGCTGTGAAAATAATATGCCTAATTCAGCGATGATGATGGTAACAGTGGGCCGACAGACAACGGTGGCTACCATGATAGATGCCCAAGTACAAACTGGAGAATACACTACACCGCAGGATAGAATGACTGCCATCTATAGGCAGTAAGGGGACGTGGTCGATAGTCTACATCACACTACCATTAAAGAACCAAAGGACTTGCTGTGGTATAATGAGGTTTGGATAGATTTAGATGGGGATGGTGGGATATACTTAATGGTCACCCCAGAAGAATATGCAAGAAGAGGTAACAGCTTAAGAAGTGTGTGCAAAGCATACACACGCTTGGGATGAGGCTGTGGCTGAAGCTGAATGCTACAGAAGGGAGAACGGAAAGAACGAAATAAGTAGTTTGTTACTTTAGATGTAACGAAAAGGGGGAATGTATGGGAGTGAGGGGCCCCCAGGCCTCCTCAGTACGAGGCTTGGACCACGTGCCTCCGGTAGTGGGATTGCCCCTTGCCCTTATGTAAAGTTAACCACGGTTGACTGCTATATAGATGGGACTACTGAGCAGGACACGGGGCATCCATCTTTTGTGCCCCCTTTCGACTCCATCTTGGGTAAACAGGCCTCACTGCGATAGTACAGCAATGCTCAGCTCCCCTTCCACCGCAGCAGCCAAGGACAGACACACACACACACACAAGGCGCGCTCCCATTCTCACACAGAAGCCGGAGAAAGTTGCAAGAACCAATATGATACAGTTTTCTTCCTCTGAGATCACTGCTAGCATGAGAACCAGCATGTGAACCAGGATGAGTTAAGCACTTTCTGCTCGTTCGCCCCCATAAACGTGCAAGCCACCCACCCCCATTTAGAACAATTTATTGCCATCTTGACCCTGCGCTCCCTGTAAGGTATTTCTTTCAAGTGCCAGACCCTCGCCTGTGCTGCGAAAACCCACCCAACACACCCACTACTAACCTTAAGCATTTTACTACAATATATGTTTTTTTTTCATACTAATAGTTTTGAAGTTTAGGAGATATGTGAAACACAGCTTGATTCTTTTTACATGCACAATAAAGGTCAAGGCCTCTAATTAAAGCCACGAATAACCCAATTGTACTGACAATAATTATTATGTGTAACTTGTGTAGAAATGTGAAAAGTAGAATAAAATGTTTTAGATAATTTGTTATTTAGTGTTTTTCGAATGCAACATATTAGCTTCGGTAGTGACCACAGTGACCGGACCCTGACCAGTGTGGAGCACAAGATATTTGACGTCCGTCATCTCGTCAGCCACTGAGCCAACCAGAAGGAAGAGATGCCACCCACACCTACAGCACCAAACCGCCTGGCCAATCGGGTCCATTTAGCATAGCAATAAACCATCCTTTGAACTCTTGCAGCTGGGTCCCAGTGCCTCCTTCCCCGACAGGGGTGGTTATTTTATTTTCTCTCACACGTAGTAAGCCGGGGAAAGGCACCTACACCAGTTGATAGCATAGTGTCTGAATCTGGCGTAAGGTAGTGGACGTCTAAGGTCAATTGGAAGTGTATTCCAAGATTGCGCAGCTTTGACTGGGAAGCTGGTTCCTCCAGCCATAGTCAACTTGAATTGTTGGGTTTCAAGCATGAATGAATTGGCAGACCTGGTGGGTCGGGTTGTGGTTCTCCTGAAAATGTTTTCCGCTAGGCACGAAGGAGCTAAATTGTTTAGGCATTTGGACGTTATGGAGATAGTTTTGAGGAGAATTCTGTCTTTTATTTTTAGCCAGTGGGTTTCTTTCCTGAATTTAGTGATGTGGTCTCTGGTTGGGATATTCAGTGCTGCTCTTATTTTGCAGTCGTTGTAGTTTGTCTGTGACGTATTTGGTAGCTCCAGAGTACAAGGCGTTGGAGTAATCTAGTCTGGACATGATATGTGCATTGGCCAAGGTGGTGCAGCTGGCACTAGAGAAGAATGGTCTGGCAGCGTGGATTAGCTTGCAGGTGTAAGCTGTTGAGGAAGCGAGGGAGCTAACTTGCTTTTTGAAGGTGAGGGAGGAGTCTAGATAGAAACCTAGGGTTTTTACTACAGGAATAACTGTGATGATATTCTTATCAATATTGAAAGATGTGTAGTTTGGTGGTAGTTTTATTTGGTTAGTGACGATTCCGAGGAACAGTATCTCAGTTTTATCGTCATTCAGGCAGAGGCCATGGGTCACCATCCATGCCTGAATGAGGATGGATATCATGTTCACCAAGGCCAGGTCTGTTACATAGTTGCCCAAAAGGGGTTTGAGGATCTGGGTATCATCTGCATAATTTGTGTAGGTGACACCCAGTCTGTCCAACATGTCAACCAATGGCTTGGTGAAGATGATATACATGGTGGGTGAGACACAGGAGCCCTGTGGGACTCTGCATGTTATTTGGATAGGATCAGCACAGGTTGAAGTTGAGAAGACTCTCATAGTCCGGTTAGCTAGAAAGGATTGGACCCCTGCTATAGCTTCCCCTCTGAAGTTGGCAGCAAGCTTGAGGTGGCTGCATAAGACTGCATGATCCACCAAGTCGAAGGCAGCAGATAGGTCCAATAGGAGAAGCAAAGCCATTTTTCCGCTGTCCTTCAGCTCCTCAATTTTTGTCTTGAGGTCTAGCAAGGCTGTTTCGGTACCATGGAGGGGACGGAAGCCTCATTGCCGGGTGCCTAGCAGGTGGTTGGCTTCCAGGTAGTCCTGGATTTGTAAGTATGCCACTCTGTCAATAATTTTGAGAAGGAATGGCACTGTCGTGATGGGTCTGTAATTGGTAGGGATGGATGTATCAAGGGTTTTTTTTTAAGTAAGGGGAGGACCCAAGATTCTTTCAGGTTGGTTGGTACTGTGTTAGATTTAAAAGAGGAATTTATAAGCTTCGAGATGAACGGGGCAAGGTCCCTGGCTGCGTCCTTTATTATTTGCGCTGGGCAGCTGTCCCCTTTGCAGTTGGGCGGTTTCAAGGAGAGAATCACTTTTTCAATGTCAATAATGGACATGGTTTTGAAGCTGAAGGGAGGAATAGTATTGGATTCGATGGGCAGTGGTGGTTTTTGATCAGATAGGGGCAGGGAATCCTTTTTTTGTATTATTTTATGTTGAAGGGTGGCAATTTTGGTAGATAGGGTGTTTTGTATGTTAGTACAACATATCTTGTCCTTGGGAGTGGTGTCTATAGGTTGTAGGGGGGATTCTATTTCCCGCAGGATGGAAAAGAGTTCCTTAGTATTTGATTTGGCTTTTGTGATTCTATCGTTAAAGAGATTTATTTTTGTATTAATGATGTCTTTCTTACAGAGCTTGGATAGTTGAGTTAGTTTAGCTTTATTGTTTTCAGTGGGAGAGTTGCGCCAGATAGCTTGAAGCTTTCTTTTTTGTTTTCATAGGTCCTTAAGTTGGGGTGTGAACCAGGCATTCAAGTGTGCATCCTGCTTACCTTTGCGCAGTTTGATTGGTGCCATGGTGTCTAATGCGGAGGTCATAGCTTTGTTGAAGGTGTCCAATAGAGTGTCTGGGTCAGTGTTATTGTCAAGGCTATTAATGGCCAGGAGGAGGAGAGGGATGAGTTTTTCTGCAGTAATATCTTTCTTACTTCTGGTGGGAAGGGGAGATGCCATGTTGATAATTTTGCGGCTCAAGAGGTCAAGAGTGGCAGTAAAGGTTATTAGATAATGGTCCATCCAAGGTTGTGGGGCAATGTCGGTGATAGGAATATTGCAGTTGTAGGAGCTGTCACACTTGCCAAACCTCTGGCAAGGGTGGAGCCAAGAATGTGGCACCCCTGGTGCCTCCCCCAGTGGTGGGAGCTCCTTTTGAAAGGGTGGGCATCAACATTGTTGGTCCCCTTGACCCTCCCACATCTTCAGGGAACAGGTTTATCCTGGTTGTAGTAGACCATGCTACAAGATACCCAGAAGCAATACCTATGAGGACTGTTAAGGCTCAGGCTGTGGATAAGGCTCTACTTGGTATTATTTACCAGAGTAGGGTTATCTACGGAAGTGATATCTGACAGGGGATCCAGTTTTATGTCCCACTACATGCAAGCCATGTGGAAAAACTGTAGTGTCACTTACAAGTTCTCTACAGCTTACCATCCACAGACAAATGGACTGGTAGAAAGGTTTAATCTAACTATGGAGAGCGTGATAGGTGCTTTAGAGGAACACCTTCAAAGAAAGTGGGACCTTCTACTGCCATGCCTTCTCTTTGCTTATAGAGAAGTCCCTCAGGAGGGAGTTGGTTACAGTTCCTTTGAACCTCTCTATGGCCATCCAGTCAGAGGCCCCTTGGGCCTGATTAAGGAGATGTTGGAGAGTGCTCCTTCCTCCAAGGCAGTTAGAGTGACTGACTATGTGATAGGTCTCTGGAGGAGAATGTCACACATGATGGCAGAAGCTAGTGATAACTTAAAAGCAGGTCTGGCTCTGGTCAAACATTGGCATGATCAGAAGGCCAGCATGGTTAGGTTTACTCAAGACCAGCTTGCATTAGTTATGGTGCCAACAAGGCATAGGGCCTTGCAGGACAAATGGATAGGACCCTTTAAGGTTGTGGGAAAACTTGGAGAGGTGAACTATTTGGTGGATTTAGGCAGACCTAAGGAGGCTCCCAGAGTCTTTCACACCAACCGTTTGATGGCATATGTCTCGAGACTAGAAGTGGGAGCTTTGCTTCTAGCTTCAGCTCAAGAGGAGGAGGAGATTGAACCTCTACCAGACCTCCTCAGAGGCCAACCTTTGGATGAGAACATAGAAGGAGTCAATCTCTCTTCTCAACTGACATCTGAACAACAGGAGGAGAGCAAAGTTCTGTTAAATCTGTTTGCCGCCCTGTTTTCACTTTGACCAGGCTTGACCCCCTGGGGCCAGCATTATATTCTCACTGGTGACTGTCTACCTGTGAAAAGCAGAGGTTACGGAATGTCAGAACATGTGAGATCCCACATCAGAGGAGAGGTCAACAAGATGCTTGATCTCGGGGTTATAGAGCCCTCTACAAGTCCATGGTCTAGTCCAGTTGTTCTAGTCCCAAAAGCAGGATCCAAGGAGTTGACATTCTGCGTCGACTATAGAGCTCTAAATGCAGTCACTCAGACTGATGCCCATGCTTTGCCAAGGACAGATGAACTGGTGGATAGACTTGGTTCAGCCAAGTACCTCAGTACATTTGATCTGAAGTCAGGCTATTGGCAAATAGCCCTGACAGACCATGCCAAAGAGTAAACTGCATTCTCAACCCCAGCAGGCCTCTACCAGTTTAAGTTTATTCCTTTTGGACTAAAAAATACACCTGCTACATTCCAAAGGATGGTTAATCAAGTTCTGAATGGGATGGGGGACTTCTGCATGGCATACTTGGATGACATTGCAGTGTTCAGCCCTACATGGAAAGAACATGTTGATCACTTAGGGTATGTTTTGCAGGGTCTTAAGCAGGCCCATCTGACCATAAAGGCAAGCAAATGTCAAATTGGTCAGAGCGAAGTGGTCTACCTTGGTCGTGAGGTAGGAGGAGGTGAAATAAGGCAATTGCCCAGCAAAGTACAAGCTGTGCAAAACTGGGCCACCCCTACTACTCAAAACCAAGTGAGCGGCTTCCTAGGTCTCACTGGGTAATACAGGAATTTCATAGAGAACTATCAGACCATAGCTTCACCCTTGAATGTGATTTTCTCTCCAAAATTCCCTAAAAAGGTTAGGTGGAATGAGGAATGCATTCAAGCCCTTGAAAGCCTGAAGAAAGCCCTTTGTCAAGTTCCAGTCCAAAGAGCTCCTGATTATCACCAACCCTTCATTGTGCAGACAGATGCATCGAATACAGGTATAGGTGCAGTCCTTAGTCAACTGGATGAGAAAGGTAGGGAGCATCCCATTTGCTTCATCAGTAGGAAACTGAAGGAACCAGAAACAAGGTGGACAAACATGGAGTGTGACTATTTTGCCATTGTGTGGTCTCTGAAGAAGTTTAGACCATACTTGTATGGATCTACTTTTGTGATTCAGACAGACTACCAACTCTTGAGATGGTTAGTGCAAATGAAAGGGGAGAACCCAAAACTCCTAAGATGGTCAATCTGCCTGCAAGGGTTTGATTTCACCATTGAGCACAGAGCAGGATGTCACCACCAAAATGCTGATGGTCTCTCTAGGATGTTTATAACCGACTAGAGGTAGAGATTCATGCAGGAGTATATTAAATCCTCCTGCCCCTTAGTCTGGTGGGTGGGGGGCCGAGTGTTAGGGAGAATTCTCCAGAATGGCTAATTTCCCTTACCTATTGAGTTCGTCAGCAGCTTTGCTGGATTTCTAGGATTTATTTTTTTCACCTGGTAAGAGTGTGAGCCTTTTTTCCCACTCTTACATGTGTTTTGCTGTGTGTTTTTAACATTTTCTTGTGTTCATAGACTGTGGAGACTAACCTACTCCATAGGCATCATCTTTTTACTGTTTGTTATAAAGCACCTTCAGTGCAGTGACACAGGGTTGTCCTTTAGACTTCCCAACGCAGACTCCATTTTCTGGGAATGACTACTGTCTCCCAGAGCATGTAAAGTTGCCAATGACTTTATTCGTCTCTTTTAAAACTTACAGACCCGTGTACAAACGATCTTTTATAAAGTTCTGGAAAGGGTTAATACTTATCCCTTTTAGTCTGTTTCTCTTGAAACATTGTTTCGTTCCCTTTTCATTAAGACTTGGCCGGTGGCAGTGGTAACTACCCTATTTTTCCTTCTGCAGTTATCTTAAATAGCCTTGGTGTTGTTTTAGGCTATCTTGGTAGCCTCAAACTTAAACCCGCTTGACCATATACATTTTTATACGGTTCTGGCTGGGTTTATTCGCCATTTCTTTTTGTAAAAGTCTTTCTCGTGTTTTACTCTGTGCGCCAAACCAGGTTTCATTCCTTTGTTCGCCGTCCTTTCTTGGGCTTCTGCACAGAAGCCCTTCTTAGGCGCCTGTATGTCTGAGGGGGACAGGATGTGAGGGAGGGGTTTAGGACTCTCTGCACAGGGTCTCCTTGGAGACTCATGTTTCACTCTGATATGATTGGCTGTGGTGACTGTCCCGGCGGGACAGCCACCCTGCTGTGTGATTGACAGCCAGGCTGTGTGAATGGGGGAAAACTGCATAAAAAGCAGGTCTCTGTGTCTGGGAAGGCAGAGTCACCACTGGATCGAGAGAGCCTATGAGAAGCTGACCGAGGAGGACCTCTACCACGACTGAACCTCCTGTTGCAGCACTGCTGCGGGTCCGAATCTTCAAACTTTGACGACAGGGAAGATCTGTAAGGAATCTTCTCCCCTTGAGCTGGTGAGACCCACCAGTTTGCCAATCACAAGGAGGTATGGATCTACTTTTGTGATTCAGACAAACCACCAGTCGTGGTAGAGGTCAGTAGTTGCAGTAGTCCTCTTCCTTCAGCTTCTCTTCGGTTCTCTCGATCCAGTGGCGACTCTGCGTTCCAAGTCCCAGAGACCTGTTTCTATGCAGTTTTCCCCATTCACACAGCCTGGCTGTCATTCACACAGCAGGGTAGCTGTCCTGGCAGGACAGTCACCGAGCCAATCAAACAAGAGTGCGACTTGGGTCTCCAAGGAGACCTTGTGCAGGGGGCCTAAAACCCCTCCCTCACATCCTGTCCACCCAGACACTCAGGCTCCGCCAAAGGATGGCGAACAAAGGAACCAAACCTGGTTTGGCGCGCAGAGTAAAACATGAGATAGACCTTTACAAAAAGAAATGGCGAATAAACCCAACCGGAACCAAATAAAATTAAAAGGGGTCCAGCGGATTAAAGTTGGAGGCTACCTACATAGCCTAAAATAGTACCAAGGCTATTTTCATTGTCCGCGGTAGGAAAAAAATGGTAGATACCACGGCCACCAGCCAAATCTTAAAGAAAGGGGAACAAAATATTGTTCCATGAGAAACAGACAAAAAGGGATAACTATTAACCCTTTCCAGTACTCTATGGAAGATAGTGTGAACTGGGTCTGTGAATTTAAAAAGACTAATAAAGTCAACGGCAAATTTACATGTTCTGGGAGACAGTAGTCAGTCCCAGAAAATGGAGTTTAAAGTGAGAAGCCTGAAAAAGACAACCCTGTGTCACTGCACTAAAGGTGCTGTGTGAAATTGTCAAAACACACACTTACTTGGAGGAGAGAATCGACACTCTCCCCCGAACCACAGAAGCCGAATGAATTTGACCCTCCCACCGTGGTTGGCACAGGTGCTTGAAGTGTAACACAGGACACCACGTGGCAGCCAATGGTGGGAAGAGGAGTTAGGGAGAGGTTGTGGATGGGGAGGGGAAGTTAGGGAAACCGGGAAAAGGGTTAGGACAAAACCTAAGTTGGATAGGTAGGGGGAAGCACTGGGGGGAAAACCCTTCCTTTCATATACCTGTATATCCTAGTTCCTGACACACTGTAACATTGACTACATGAATACCCAGTAACATAGATCAGGACACACCTTAATACGTATGCCCCTGACTTCAGAACAAACATAGAGCACAAAACATGCACATGTAGTAGCAAGCGGGATGAACACAGGACAATGGAACTTTTCCCATCAATGAAAAAACGAAACACATGGCCTGTAGGCCAAGCTTGCGACTACAATACATAAACACATAAATGCATGTCCTTGCGGTTTAACCAGACAAACTAATACACATCATCACCCCTTGAGAGTGATTACTCTTGTCACCCTTAATGAGCTGTATTCGAGAGAATATGCCCCAAAAATGTTCCGTAATGTCCTTGTGCCTTATTACACAAAACCAATTGCTTTATCCCCAAATTCAGCCCTTCCGTGATTGCCAAGTATCAGCTTCATGCGAGAGAAAACATATGCATCATAAGCTCCCACCCCGCAATGCCTTCTGCACTTACATGAGCTCCGAGGGCCCCGCGGGACTCCTCGGAGGATTAGTAGCACGCTGAAAATGCTGCCGCAGTTCTGCATGCAACTCAGTGCAAGAGAACGCTCGAACCCTCGTGTAGCTTTAGGGCAGAGCTTCGCCGTCCATGATTTCCTCAGAGTTTCACCGACATGCTCCTCACGCCAACCGCTCCTGGATTCGTAATAAGCCACACCTGTTTCACGCGCCGTTGCTCTTTATGCTGTTTGTAATCACTGCAGCTGGCAAAGCGCACGTGACCTTCTTCCTGATTGTGCACAGAACTACCAACCTCCCGTGGCTTGCTGGGAATTGTAGTATTTGCCTCCAAAACTAGCCCAAAAAGGATTAAGAGACAAAACATGTGACTCCAGCCCTTATTCCTCACATTACCTCCCCTCCCAGGCCTCTTTCCAGGACCAGGTTTTTGCGGATGTTTCTTATGAAAAAGTTTCAATAATTGCGGTGCATGTACCGCTTCTGCCGGCTCCCATGAGCAGTCTTCCAATCCATAACCTTTCCACTGGATCAAGTACCATAGTTTTTGTTTCACTCTTTTAGCATTCAAAATGCGTTTCACCTCATACTCCAAATGTCCTACTTTCACCATAGGAGGAGGGCGCTTTGTCTTTACTTCCGGAGCTGCAGGTTTAAGCAGAGATACATGAAATACCGGATGTACCGGCAGAGTTTTTGGCAAACTCAATTTCACGGCAGTATCTGATACACACTTAACGATGTCATAGGGACCAATGAATCTAGGCATAAATTTCCTCGATCCAACCAAAGCTAAATTCTGTGTTGAAAGCCACACTCTGTCCCCAATCTTATATCGTGGGCTCTCTTGCCTATGCTTGTCAGCTTGTTTCTTGTAGGCTTTCTTGGCTTTTTCCAAATTTGTGCGTGCTCTCTGTCTAAATGCAAGAAGCAACTGTTTTCTGTCTTGTAACACTGGCATGGTTTCAACCTCAGGTAATTGTTGAGGGATCACATTTTGTTCCTGTCCATACAAACATTCATTAGGTGCCATTCCCAGTGAACTGTGAAAAGTATTATTGTAAGTAAATTCCGCCAACCACAGTGCCTGCACCCAGGACTCTTTACCATCTCCTAGATAACCTCTCAAATACTGTTCCAAAGTCTGATTAACTCTTTCAGTCTGACCATCAGTCTGGGGATGGTAACTGGTTGACAAAGTACAGTTGATTCCTAGCACTCGACAGAAAGCACGCCAAAATCTGGAGGTAAACTGTGATCCTCGATCTGAAACAATACTCTTTGGTAACTCATGTAACCTAACAACATTTTGTAGGAACAATTCAGCTAACTTGCCTGCCCCGGGAATACCAATGCATGGAACAAAATGAGCCTGTTTGGACAAGAAATCCACCACTACCCATATGGTATCAAACTGGTTATCTGGTGGTAAATCTGTGATAAAATCCATGGAAATGTGAGTCCACACTTTCTCTGGTGTAGGTAATGGCTGTAAGTACCCTCTCTTTTTGACATGCTTAGCCTTGTTCCTTACACAATTTTCACACTGTAACAGATATTTAACCACATCCTGTCTTAGGGTAGGCCACCAAAAATACTTTTCCAACATTTTTCTCATCTTTCTCTGACCTGCATGCCCCGCCAAAGGAGATCCATGACACCAAAACATCGCTTTTTCTTGCAACCTTTTGGTGGGTAAATACAAATGACCCTGATGATAGGGTAACCCATCTCGCACCGTACGTGCCGGATGACTGTCTTTCCATTGTTGCAATTGTCTAGATGAAACTGCATGCTTTATTTGGTCAATTAGTTGTTTAGTGACTGCCCCAATGACTTTCTCTGGAGAAATAATGGTCTTGACTTTACCTATTGTTTTGTCTGTGTGTTGTTGCCGGGATAATGCATCCGCCTTCCCATTTTTACTCCCTGGTCTGAATGTTACTACAAAATCAAATTCATTAAAGTACTGGGACCATCGGAGCTGTCTTTGACTCAAGGTGTGTGCTGTTTTGAAACATTGTAAGTTCTTATGGTCAGTTACCACCACCACCTGATGTCTCGCTCCCAATAGATAATGTCTCCATTCTAAGAATGCAGCTCGAATGGCCAACAGTTCTTTGTCAGTAATTGAATAATTCTGTTCACAACCAGTTAATTTCCTTGAGAAAAAGGCTACGGGATGCCAAACCCCTTCCTCATCCTTTTGTGATAATATGGCTCCTATTGCGATATTACTTGCATCCGTTTCTACCTGAAACGGTTTTTCCATGTTTGGATGTCTTAATACCAAAGCCGTAGTGAAGGCCTTTTTCAATTCCTTAAATGCCCTCTCTGCTTCTGGACTCCACACAAAACTGACTGCCTTCTTCAGCAATTGTGTAATGGCCGTAACTATTTTAGAAAAATTACTGATAAAGCGCCTATAGAAATTGGCAAATCCCAAAAAGGATTGGATGTCTTTGACACATTGTGGAGATGGCCAATCTTTGACTGCCTGTACCTTCTTAGGGTCCATGATCACACCAGATGGCGTCAGCAGATATCCAAGAAAGTCCACTTGTTTTACATGAAAAGCACATTTCTCCAATTTTACACATAATTGGTATTCTTGTAAACGCTGTAACACTGCCTGAACATGTTGTGCATGCTGTTCAGGCGAATCTGAGTATATCAAAATATCATCAATATAAACAATAACAAAAATGTCAATGAAATCTCGCAATACTTCTTGCATAAAAAATTGAAAAGCTGCTGGCATTACATAAACCAAACGGCATCACTAGGTATTCAAACAACCCAAATTTGGTTCGAAAAGCCGTCTTCCACTCATCTCCCTCTTTCACTCTTATTAAATGATAAGCTCCTCTTAAATCAAACTTGGTGTAAATCTGGGCGGATCTCACTTGATCCAACAACACTGAAATTAATGGTAATGGGAACCTATTTTTAACCGTAACTCTATTTAGAGCCCGATAATCAATACAAGTTCGTAAGGTACCTTCCTTTTTAGGAACGAAAAATAAAGCCGAGGAGACCGGGGAGGTAGAATGCCGGATGAATCCCTTGGCCAACATTTCATGAAGATATTCCCTGAGATGTTTATTTTCAGACTCTGTGAGAGCATATATCCTGCTACACAGTAATTTTGCCCCTTCCTCCAATTCAATTACAAAGTCATAAGGACGATGAGGAGGTCATTTTTCTGCTCCTCCTTTATCGAAAACTTTTGCAAATTCTCTATACTGGACAGGGATGCCTACATCAACTGCTCCCACCATTTGCTCCGAGGATTCTCTTTCCGCCAACCAAGATGCAGCTCCTACTTCCGATAACATATGATCCTGACAATGCTGACTCTCAAACCACACCATCTGTTTCACCCAATCAGTTCGAGGATTATGTCTTCTTAACCAGGGCATTCCTAAGATTAACCCAAACTGAGGTGCTGCAATTAAGTCAAATGTAATCTCTTCTCTAGGGCCGGAGGCACACACCATCTCCAGCTTCCCTGTTTGCTGCCGAATAGGGCCTGATATTAACAGCGATCCATCCACTGACTGTACTCCCTCCACCTTTTCCTTCTCCTGTATTGGTAATTTCTATTGTACTGCTAATGCAATGTCTACAAAATTGCAAGTTGCACCTGAATCCACCATGGCCCATGCCTCCTGTTTAGACATTGCAAAACACAGCGTCACCAAAATATACACATGTGAAGTCCTATTACCAATGGTGTTAGCTACCCATCTAGGGAACCTTATGTCATTGGGGCCTGTCACCCGTGTTCCCTCTACGGCCGGCCCGTCTCTTATCCTGCTTCCTTCTTGTTCTTTTCACTTCCTACCCCTCTATTTGGTGTGTTGGGACAGGTACGTATAAAATGTCCTGCCTGCCCACAGTACAAACATAATTTGTTCACTTTACGCTGCTCTTTTTCTGCTACCGATAGGGGTCCTCTAACACTACCGATCTGCATGGGTTCCACTTCACTTCCCTTGCCTCCCTTCATCTTATCCAGTCTCACAAAAGAGGTAATTTCCGTTTTATTCTTATCTCCTTTTCTCTCATTCATTCTGTGATCCAATCTTAACGCCAAATCAATCATAGCGGTACATGTCCCTGGTTGTGGTTCTACCTGAGCAATGGCATCCTTTAATTCATCCTTCAAACCCTGATAGAATAGAACCGTCTGTTTCTCCACAGGCCACTCTGTCTCAATTACTAACCTATTAAACTGAGTCACATAAGTCACAAGATCTCTACTACCCTGTTTCAAATTCAACATTTCCTTATCCTGTGCCAAAGATACCTCCCGGCGATCAAATAATCTACCAAACTCTGCCAGGAACGCATCCCAATTATATAACAATGGGTCATCCTTTTGAACTAGTGGCATAGCCCAAGCTGCTGCATCCCCCGTTAAATAAGAAATCACAAATGCAGTTCGAGCCTGTATTGTTTCAAAGGCTGTAGATTTACAAAGAAAATGCAATCTACATTGAGTCAAGAACATCATGTACTTGCAAGGATCTCCTGAAAAACGTTCAGGGGCTGCCAATGGTACACTGCTGGGAGGTTGCACGATTACTGTAGCATTCTTATTAGAAACTACTTCCCTGGGCCTTGCAGAAGACCCACTTGGCCCTTCCAAAGGGGTTTGCTGAGCCACTAAACCTTGTACTTGTGCCTTTAACGTGTCCGACTCTTGACGGGCCTGTGCCAGTTCTACCTGAATATCCTGTAAGGCCTTTAAAACATCGGTCAAAGGCGGAGGTGTCGAATCCATTGGCTTGGGTGGTTGTAAGTATCCCAATATGGGGGTGGCTTATTATGTCTAAACACACACTTACTTGGAGGAGAGAATCAACACTCTCCCCGAACCACAGAAGCTGAATGAATTCGACCCTCCCACCGTGGTTGGCACAGGTGCCTGAAGTGTAACACAGGACACCACGTGGCAGCCAATGGGGGGAAGAGGAGTTAGGGAGAGGTTGTGGATGGGGAGGGGAAGTTAGGGAAACCGGGAAAAGGGTTAGGACAAAACCTAAGTTGGATAGGTAGGGGGGAGCACTGGGGAAAAACCCTTCCTTTCATATACCTGTATATCCTAGTTCCTGACACACTGTAACATTGACTACATGAATACCCAGTAACATAGATCAGGACACACCTTAATACGTATGCCCCTGACTTCAGAACAAACATAGAGCACAAAACATGCACATGTAGTAGCAAGCGGGATGAACACAGGACAGTGGAACTTTTCCCATCAATGAAAAAACGAAACACATGGCCCGTAGGCCAAGCTTGCGACTGCAATACATAAACACATAAATGCATGTCCTTGCGGTTTAACCAGACAAACTAATACACATCATCACCCCATGAGAGTGATTACTCTTGTCACCCTTAATGAGCTGTATTCGAGAGAATATGCCCCAAAAATGTTCCGTAATGTCCTTGTGTCTTATTACACAAAACCAATTGCTTTATCCCCAAATTCAGCCCTTCCGTGATTGCCAAGTATCAGCTTCATGCGAGAGAAAACATATGCATCATAAGCTCCCACCCCGCAATGCCTTCTACACTTATCTGAGCTCCGAGGGCCCCGCGGGACTCCTCGGAGGATTAGTAGCACGCTGAAAATGCTGCCGCAGTTCCGCATGCAACTCAGTGCAAGAGAACGCTCGAAACCTCGTGTAGCTTTGGGGCAGAGCTTTGCTGTCCATGGTTTCCTCAGAGTTTCGCCGACATGCTCCTCACGCCAACCGCTCCTGGATTCAGCTCATTATGCTGTTTGTAATCACTGCAGCTGGCAATGCGCACGTGACCTTCTTCCTGATAGTGCACAGAACTACCAACCTCCCGTGGATTGCTGGGAATTGTAGTCTTTGCCTCCAAAACTAGCCCAAAAAGGATTAAGAGACAAAACGTGTGACTCCTGTGCGCTTCCAGCCCTTATTCCTCACAGAAATACAATAAAAAGACGATGCCTATGGAGTAGGTGAGGCTCCACTGTCTATGAACACACAGCAAAACACATGTAAGAATGGGAAAAAAGACTCACACTTTTACCAGGTGAAAAAAAATCCTAGAAATCCAACAAGGCTGCTGAGGGACTCAGTAGGTAAGGGAAATTAGCCATTCTGGAGAATTTTCCCTAACACTCGCCCCCCCAAGACTAAGGAACAGGAGGATTTAATCCACTCCTGGATGAGTCTCTTACCTCTAGTCAGTTATAAACATCGTAGAGAGACCATCAGCATTTTGTTGGTGACATCCTGACCTGTGCTCAATGGTGAAATCAAACCTTTGCAGGCAGATTGACCATCTTAGAAGTGTTGGGTTCTCCCCTTTCATTTGCATTAACCATCTCAAGGGATGGTGGTCTGTCTGAATCACAAAAGTAGATCCATACAAGTATAGTCTAAACTTCTTCAGAGACCACACAATAGCAAAGCATTCACGCTCTATGGTTGCCCACCTTGTTTCTGGTTCCTTCAGCTTCCTGCTGATGCAGCAAATGGGGTGCTCCCTACCTTTCTCATCCAGTTGAATAAGGACTGCACCCATACCTGTATTGAATGCATCTACCTGCACAATGAAGGGTTGGTGATAATCAGGAGCTCTTAGGACTGGAGCTTGACAAAGGGCTTTCTTTAGGTTTTCAAAGGCTTGAGTGCACTCCTCATTCCATCTAACCTTTTTAGGGAATTTTGGAGAGGAGACTAAATTCAAGGGAGAAGCTATGGACCCATAGTTCTCTATGAAATTCCTGCAGTACCCAGTGAGACCTAAGAAGGCTCTCACTTGGGTTTGAATAGTAGGGGTGGCCCAGATTTGTACAGCTTGTACTTTGCTAGGCAATGGTTTTATTTCACCTCCTCCTACCTCATGACCAATTTGAAATTTACTTGCCTTTATGGTCCGATGTGCCTGCTCAAGTACCTGCAAAACATATCCTAAGTGATCAACATATTCTTTCCAAGTAGAACTGAACACTGCAATGTCATCCAAGTATGACATGCAGAACTTGATTGACCATCCTTTGGAATGTAGCAGGTGCATTCTTTAATCCAAAAGGCATCACCTTAAACTGGTAGAGTCCTTCTGGGGTTGAAAATGCAGTTTTCTCCTTGGCATGGTCTGTCAAAGCTATTTGCCAATAGCCTGACGTCAGATCAAATGTACTGAGGTACTTGGCTGCACCAAGTATATCCACCAGTTCATCTGTCCTTGGTAAAGGAGGGGCATCAGTGTTAGTGACTGCATTTAGAGCTCTATAGTCCGCACATAATCTCAACTCCTTGGATTCTGCCTTTGGTACTAGAACAACTGGACTAGACCATGGACTTGTAGATGGTTCTATAACCCCGAGATCAAGCATCTTGTTGACCTCTTCCTTTATGTGGGTTCTTACATGGTCTGACCTTCTGTAACCTCTGCTTTTCACAGGTAAACAGTCACCAGTTAGAATTTCATTCTGGCCCCAAGTAGTCAAGCCTGGTGAAAGTGAAAACAGGGAGGCAAACTGATTTAACAGAAACTTGCACTCATCCTGTTGTTCAGATATCAGATTAGAAGAGAGATTAACTCCTTCTATCTTCTCATCTAAAGGTTGGCCACTGAGTAGGTCAGGTAGAGGTTCACTTTCCCCCTCCTCTTGAGCAGAAGCTAGAAGCAAAGCTCCCACTTCTGGTCTTGAGACATATGCCTTCAAACGGTTGGTGTGAAAGACTCTGGGAGCCTCCTTAGGTCTGCCTAAGTCCACCAGATGGTTCACCTCTCCAAGTTTTCCCTCAACCTTGAAGGGTCCTATCCATTTGTCCTGCAAGGCCCTCTGCCTTGTTGGCACCATGACTAGTACAAGCCTGTCTTGGGTGAACTGAACCATGCTGGCCTTCTAGTCATGCCAATGTTTGACCAGAGCCTGACCTGCTTTGATGTTATCACTAGCTTCTGCCATCATGTGTGACATTCTCCTCTGGAGACCTATCATATAGTCAGTCACTCTCACTGGCTTGGGGGAGGAGCACTCTCCAACCCCCCCTTAATCAGGGCCAAGGGCCCTCTGACTGGATGGCCATAAAGACGTTCAAAGGGACTGTATCCAACTCCCTCCTGAGGGACTTCTCAATAAACAAAGAGAGGGCATGCAGTAGAAGGTCCCACTTTCTTTTAAGGGGTTCTTCTAAAGTACCTATCATGCTCTTCATAGTATGATTATACCTCTCTACCAGCCCATTTGTCTGTGGATGGTAGGCTGTAGAGAACTTGTAAGTGACACTACAGTTTTTCCACATGGCTTGCATGTAGTGGGACATAAAATTGGACCCCCTGTCAGATATCACTTCCTTAGGAAACCCTACTCTGCTAAAAATACCAAATAGAGCCTTAGCCACAGCCTGAGCCATAACAGTCCTCATAGGTATTGCCTCAGGATATCTAGTAGCATGGTCTACTACAACCAGGATAAACCTGTTTCCTGAAGAAGTGGGAGGGCCAAGGGGACCAAAAATGTCAATGCTCACCCTCTCAAAAGGAACTCCCACCACCGGGAGAGGCACCAATGGTGCCACATTCTTGGCTCCACTCTTGCCAGAGGTTTGCAAGTGTGACAGCTCCTACAGAATTTGTCAACTTCTGAACCCATTTATAGCCAGTACAAGTATAAAGAGAGCCTTTCCTTGGTCTTTTTGAAACTCAAATGACTAGCCAAAGGTATCTCATGGGCCAACTGTAGGAACTGGAGTCTATTTTCTAGGGGCACTACAAGTCTTTTGCAGTCCCCGGGGTTAGGCTCAGTCGGTTCACTGTAGAAGAGGCCATCTTCCCAGCTCAACCTATGCTTCCCAACTTTTTTCCCATCAAGCTGAGAAGCTGCCTGTTGTCAAATACCTTCAAGAGCAGGACACTCTCTTTGTCCTCTGCTGAAGTCTGCCCTGTTGGGTCAACCTTCTGCCAGTAAAGACAGCAGCTCAGGATGGTCAACAGGATCCAGATATCCAACTAGAGCAATGTCTTCTTCCATATTTGACTCTTCAGAAGCTGGCTGAACCACACAGGGTTGTACCTCACAGTCAGCCTCAGCAGGTGGAGGAGTCACAGGTGTGACTTTGAACAATCTTGGGGATGTCCTCGTTGGTAGCACAGGGGTGCTATCTGCTTTCGTCTTGAAGGTCTTAGGTTTCCTCTTTGCCTCTTTCTTTCCTGAAATAGCAGTGAGCAATTCCTGTGGACTGGGGGTGATAGTTTTCTCTATCAATTCCCCTGGAGAGCCTCTTGAGGTCCTCTCCCTTGCAGGCCTAGTGAGCTCCTGTCTCCTCTTAGTGGGAGGCTTAGGGATACTAGACACAACTCCAAGAGTTTTCAGGTCATTACCCAACAGGACTCTCACAGGCACTTCACTCTGCACAATAACAGGTATCTTGACAGTCATGTCATTGCACTGGATGAGAGCTGGTAACTGGGGAAGCATTTGCACAGTGTTAGGCAGAATCATATGCAGTACCCTTTGGGAACACCACACACAATTAAGACTACGAGTGCAAGTACAAATTCACCTTTGGTACAAGCCTGTACTACACAGTAAACTGGTAGCGATGGCTGAGCAGCCAGACTCAGGTCAAGAGTAAAGTGAGCAGTATCAACAGTTACACAAAGGACAGCAATTGCTATGGTTCAAACAAACACAGACTTAAGGTTTCTGAGTAAAAGAATATTCATTTATTTACACATCAGTTGTAAAACAGTTCACTAAGTAAAGCAGCAGAAAAATCACACTCTTAATGTACTACACAACACCCAATGAATTCTGGACAAGTTAGGCTCAAAATGAAGTATGAGCAAAATGGCACTCCAGCAATTAAATCTGGAAAGGCTTTCTACCATGAGGATTCAAATCAATAGGCCTGGGCCAATGTTAATGGTTCAGAGTATTTGCAGAGGATCACACAGTTCAGAGTAGTTCGCAGTTAAGTCTTTGCCAAGAGTTCAAAACTAGCAGTGTTTGCTTATAAAGCTCTAACATAGCAGATGGGCTGTTGTAAGTGTGTTTCTGGGAGTCTGTTATTTCAGTCAGAAGTGGTAATAGTTTTTCAAGCATTATGTTGCAAGTGTTTCTCGAAGGGGCTGCTGGGGCTTGTGGTATTGGTGTGTCTTGGGACTTGTTTTTGGGAATGGTGAAAGAGATGATGCGGTGATAAAACCAAGGCCATGTGGCGTTGGAAAGGATCTTGGTCTGGCAGTTGTGGACAGCCAGCCAGTCGAGTGCTCGACCTTTAAAATGAGTAGGGCTGGTAATGCAGTGAGTGAACCCAAGTGCTTCAATGGTGTTGGCGATGGTGGAGGCATAGTCATCATTAGGATTACAGAGACCTAAGTTTAGATCACCCAGCAGAATTATTTGTGAGGATGGCTTCGTGTTCGCTGATAGGAGTTGAGCCTTGACTTCTTCAAATGTTAGGCCTGCTCCAGGTGGTCTGTAGATTAGGTGGATGGTCACAGTGCTGGAGTGGGTTAGTAACAATTTAATGGAGAGTATTTCTCCTGAATGAAATGATTGGTTGGGAATTTCTCTAATTAAGATATGGTTTTTGGCAATGAAAGCCACTCCTCCACCTTTGGCGCCCTGTCTATCTGCTCTGAAGATAGTATAGTTATTGGGGATGGTCAGTGAGGGTCCAGCTGCAGCGTGGAGCCAAGTTTCAGTGATGGCTAGCAAGTGCAAATTATTAGTCATGATGAGGTCAGCGATGTCTAACGTGTGAGCTGGGAGAGATCTTGCATTAATGAGAGTGCCTTTGAGTGTTGGGGCTTCAGGGCTGTTGGAAACAACAGGTGTTGGCAGGGTAGTTGTGGTTGAAAGCCTAGGTGGGGGTGGGGAGATGTGGAGGTGGTCACTGTGTGGGTGCTAATAATTCTGGGAGTGTGACTACAAGGGTCTGGCTGATTGGGTGTGATGGATAAAGCTTCCCAGGTGGAAGGCATTGTATTGCGCTTGGTATCTATGTGATGTGGAGAGTGGAATCTTTTGGGGATAGGATGGGGTGCTCTTGAGTTGAGGTGTGTGTTTCTCCATATAATTGAGGGTGTTGTGGTTTGAGAGGGTGGTGTGGTTGTAGTTAGGTGTAGTGTGGGATCATGTTTGCCTGTGGATATGGCTGATAATGGCTAATAGGTGTGGTCTCTAATGTGTGATTAGTACTCATGAGGTTCTGTGTCTTGAGTTGGCCAGGCTTGTGCTTGTGGTCTCTGGGAGACAGAAGGTCATATGAGATGGTGAAATGTAAGGGCGGCAGAAAGTGGGTAGGGGGTATGGAATGATATTTTGGTAAATTGGTTGCCATACTGAGTGTAGTAGTATGTTTGCGGTTGATGTTCTTATGGTGGCATAGTATGCCTATCTATGCCCTTCACCCGACTGTCATGTATTTATCATGGTTGCTAGTCTGGATATCCAGCTTGAGATGGCTAGCAATGCCCTTCACCCGACTACCGGGTATTTATCCTGATTGCTTGTCTTTATATCCAGCTTGAGATGGCTAGCAATGCCCTACACCTGACTACCGGGTATTTATCATGATTGCTTGTCTTTATATCCAGCTTGAGATGGCTGCCAATGCCCTACACCCAAATATCATGTATTTATCACATTTGCTAGTCTGGATATCCAGCTTGAGATGGCTAGCAATGCCCTACACCCGACTACCGCGTATTTATCATGGTTGCTATTCTTTATATCCAGCTTGAGATGGCTAGCAATACCTCCACCCGACTATCATATATTTATCATGGTTGCTAGTATGGATATCCAGCTTGAGATGGCTAGCAATGCCCTACACCCAAATATCATGTATTTATCACATTTGCTAGTCTGGATATCAAGCTTGAGATGGCTAGCAATGCCCTTCACTCGACTATCATGTATTTATCATGGTTGCTAGTCTGGATATCCAGCTTGAGATGGCTAGCAATGCCCTTCACCTGGCTATCATGTATTTTTCATGGTTGCTAGTCTTTATGTTCAGCTTGAGATGACTAGCAATTCCCTACACCCGACTAGGGTTGCTAGTCTTTATAGCCGGTTTCAGATAGCTAGCAATGCCTTCACCTATCATTTATTCTGCATGGTTAAATGGTTGCTAATGTTAAGATCTGGCTTGAATAGAATGATGTAACATTTGGGGATGAATATACAGCCCAGCAGTCCAGCGCTGGAAGCCAAGATGGCGAAGACCTCCACAGCCACCATGTACCTGCCCTTAGTGCTGAGGTAGGCTGGGATGAAGGAGACCCAGACACTGCAGAAGACCAGCATGCTGAATGTGATGAGCTGGGCCTCGTTGAATCTATCAGGCAGGTTCCTGGCTAGGAAAGCCACCATGAAGCTGGCAAAGGCCAAGAGTCCCATGTAACCAATCACACTGTAGAAGGCAGTGACAGAGCCCTCAGCACACTGCAGGATCATCTTCCCAGTCTCAGACTGCATGTCAGTGTGAGGATGAGGAGGAGAGGTGAGCAGCCAAGAGAGGCAAATTACTACTTCCCCCAGTGTGCATAAGAGAACCATAGAGCCAGATACCCGGGACCCCAGCCATCGGCTCAAACTGCTCCCAGGCCTGGTGGCATTGAAGGCAATGACAACAGTGATGGTTTTTGCCAACACACAAGACACAGCAACAGTAAAAACAATCCCAAACGCAGCTTGTTGGATCAGGCATGCCCACTTAGCCGGACACCCAATGAATAAGAGGGAGCAGAGAAAGGCCAACATTAGGGAGACGAGGAGTGCTTCGCTCAGATCCCGGTTATTGGCCTTCACTATTGGTGTATCTCGATGTTGGAGAAATATTCCCAGCACGCCAGCCGTCGTTATAGTGAAGAGAATAGCCAGAAATGCCAAACTCCCACCAAGGCCATCACTGTATGAGAGATATGTTATGACCTTCTCCATGCAGGCATCTTTCCTTGCATTGGGCCACTGGTCCTCGGGACATTTCAAACAGTTCTCCATATCTGCAAGTAAAAATAACGCATGAGTGCTTTCAGGAATCATTTCTATCGGTTTAGGGATCCGAACTAGGCTGCAAAATGGCAGGTGTTGGAAGAGTATGAAACTGAGGACTGTTCTTTCATTGTTTATTTCGACAGATCAGACACTCATTTATTCAATCATTCGATCATTAGATAGACTTTTTTCGTGCAGCAGACATCACTCCTGGGAGCTAGGATTAACATTCATCATCAACATTATCACCATCAACATAACATATTTCAGTTAAAAACGTCAGAAATGCAAATACTAAAGATCAATAATTAACAGTTTTAAATACAAAAAGCCCCACTGGGAAATAGACTTACACTGCAGGAACAATACCTAAAATAGGGACCAGGAAGCCCTACCAGTAAATGAATTTACACTACAGGAACAAGACCTAAAATAGGGACCAATAAGCACTACTGGAAACTAGACGTACACTACAGGAAATAGACATAAAATAGGGACCAGAAAGCCCTACTGGGAAATGTACTCCCACTACAGGAAATAGACCTATAATGGGGACAAGGAAGTCCTACTGGGAAATAGAATTACACTACAGTAACGAGACCTAACACAGGGACCAAGGCGTCACACTGGTAAAAGGACTTACACTACAGGAACAAGACCTCAAATAGGGACCAGACGCCCTGCTGGGAAAGAGAATTACACTACAGGAATGAGACCTATAAATAGGAACCAGGAAGCCCTACTGGAAAAAAGACTTACACTACTGGAATTAGACCGAAAAGCGGGACAAGGGTGCCCTACTGGTAAATGGACTCACACTGTGTGGAATAGACCTAAAATAGGGACCAGGAAGTCCTAGTGGGAAATTGATTACACTACAGGAACGATACCTAAAATACGGACCAAGAAGCCCTACTGGTAGAAAGACTTACGCTACAGGAAGTAGACCTGAAATATAGACCAGGAAGCTTCACTGGGAAATAAACTCACACTACAAGAACGACCCCTAAAATAGGGACCAGGAAGTTCACTGAGAAATAGACTTACACTATAGAAACAAGACCTAAAATAGGGACCAGCAAGCACTACTGGGAAATAGACTTACACTACAGGAAATAGACCTTATACAGGGACCAGGAAGCCCTACTGGGAAAGAGAATTAATCTATGGGAAATAGACTTAAAATAGGGACCAGGAGGCCCTACTGGGAAATGTACTCACACTACAGGAAAAAGACCTAAGATAGCGACCAGTAAGACCTACTGGGAAATGGATTACACTACAAGAACAAGAATTAAAATAGGGACCAGTAAGCCGTATAGCAAAATGGACTTACATTACAGGAATGAGACCCAAATAGGGATCAGAAAGACCTACTGGGAAACAGACATACACTACATGAATCGGACCTAATATAGTGACTAGTAAGCCTTACTGGGAAATGGCTTTATCTTCAGGAACAAGACCTAAAATAGGGACAAGTAAGCCCTTCTGGGAAAAAGACTTACATTACAGGAGAGAGAACTAAAATAGGAGCAGAAAGCCCTATTGGGAACTGCACTTACACTACGGAAAATAAACCTGAAATAGGGACCCGAAAGCCTATTGGGAAATAGTTACACTACAGGAAATCGGCCAACAATGTGGACCAGGAAGCCCTACTGGGAAAGATGCTTACACTACAGGAAGGAGACATAAAATAGGGTCCAGGAACCTTTAATGAGAAATGGCCTTACTCTACAGGAAAAAGACCTGAAATAGGGACCAGGAAGCCCTATTGGGAATTGAACTTACACTATGGGAAATAGACCTAATATTGGGACCAGGAAGCTTCACTGGGAAATGGACTCACACTACAAGAACGAGACCTAAAATAGGGACCAGGAATTTTCACTTAGAAATAGACTTACACTACAGGAACAAGACCTAAAAAAGGGACTCGGGCGCCCTACCAGTTAATGGACTTACACTAAAATAGGGATCAGGAAGTCCTACTGGGAAATAGATGATCCCTATGGTAAATAGACCATAACTAGGGACCAAAAATCCCTACTGTGAAATAGACTTACACTTTGGGAAATAGACCTCAAGAGCAGAGAACTCCCTCTTGGCATTCAGAAAAAAAATGAAAACCTCTCTTTTCTACCTACACCCTCCCAAATTGCCCAGCCACACTGTCTATACTCTCTACTGCATGTACTTCTCACTTTCTCGGCCACTTCTGCGATCCCGCAGAGCTCTGTATATGTATGCATTACCTCATCTGTACAAAAAATGTAAATATTATTTTATTCCTGTAACTAAGCCTTTCTCTGTAAGAGGCCACAATGTCCCCGGGCTGTTTGCGTGCTATACAAATGTGAATAAATAAATAAATATGGACCAGGAAGGCACATTGGGAAATGGACATACACTACAGGAAATAGACATAAAATAGGGATCAGGAAACCCTACTGGTAAACAGACTCACACGTCAGGAAATAGGCATAAATAGGAACCAGGAAGCCCCACTGGGAAATAGACTTACACTACAGGAACAAGACCTGAAATAGGGACCAAGAACTGCTACTGGGAAATAGACTTACGCTATGGGAAATTGACCTAAATAGGGACCAGGAAGCCCCACTGGAAAATAGACTTACACTACAGGAACGAGACCTAAATAGGGACCAGGATGTCTTACTGGAAATGCATTTACACTACAGGAAATAGACCTAAAATAGGGACCAGGAAGCCCTACTGGGAAATAGACTTACACTACAGGAACGTGACCTAAATATAGACCAGGAAGCCCTACTGGGAAATGGACTTACACTACAGGATCGAAACCTAAAATAGGGACCAGGAAGCCCCACTGGGAAATAGACTTACACTACAGGAATGAGACCTAAATATAGACCAGGACGCCCTACCGGGAAATAGACATACACTACAGGAAATGGACCGAAATAGGGACCATGAAGCCCCAATGGGAAATAGACTCACACTACAGGAACAAGACCTAAATAGGGACAGGAAGCCCTACTGGGAAATAGATTTACACTACAGGAAATAGACCTAAATAGGGACCATGAAGCCCCACTGGGAAATAGACTTACACTACTGGAAATAGACCTAAATAGGGACCAGGAAGCCCTACTGGGAAATGGGTGTACACTATGGGAAATAGAGCTTAAATAGGGACCAGTAGGCCCTCTTCCTGCTCCCACCGGTGAGGCTAAAAAACCTTGGAGTTATCTTTGATGCCACACTTTCCTTCTCTCCTCACCTCTCTGACGTCTCTAAGAAGTCACACTACCAGCTGCACCTTCTTAGAGGTATTCTTCCTTTCCTCTCCTTCCCCCAGCCCCAGAAGCTCACCGTCTCCAGAGCTCTGGTTCTCTCTAGGCTGGACTACTGCAACAGACTCTTTCTAAATCTGCATGCCTCTACTCTCCGCCCTCTGCAACACATCCAAAACAGCACTGAGAGACTTGTCCTTGGCCTCAGGTCCAGGGAACGTATCTCTCCAGGACTGGAATCTCTGCACTGGCTCCCAGTGGCGGTGAGGATTAAGTTCAAAATCCTCTGCATTGTCCACAAGGCCTTCTGGGGCCACAATACCTCAACTCTCTCTTCCTAAATATCTTCCTTCTCGAGTTCTTCGGTCAACCGCCTCCAACTCCCTCAGGGTCAGTCGCTTCTCCAAGCAATGAGTTGGTGGTAGATCTCTTTATTCTGCAGGGGCCTCCCTCTGGAACAGCTTCTCTGCCTCTCTGAAACTTGAGGAGAAGCATCTCCAGTTCTGGAAGCACCTCAAGACCTTACCCTTTGCTTCTGCTTTATCTCCTGCTCTCCCCTGCTGATGTAATGGCTGAAACTGCACTGATTACCTGGCTACCCTCTGATCTCGGGCCCAGGCCCCCTCCCAACCAGTTGTAAATCTGCACTGCCCCCCTGGCAACGCTTGCACCCGGGGACTGTTTCTATATCCCTACAGACCCTACGAGCACTTGACACCCGATGTCTGCACTTACCCTTGCACTTGCCATCAGCTGGCTGCACTTTTATTTATTGTCTTTATTTATTTTACTGTTATCCTATGTACTGCACTGCCCCCTCCCACTTTCCCCCTGCACCTTTCCCTGTTCCGCCTCCCCTGCACTTGCGTGATCTGAATGTCACCTGGCCTAGTAAGATCATTGTCTCTGTCTTCCCTCTGTTGCCCTCCCTTGCCTCGTTGCACCTTTAAACACTTGTGTATAGGCGCATTATAAATGCCATTTCATATCATATCATATCATACCGGGAAATGGATTACACCACAGGAATGAGACCTAAAATAGGGACCAGGAAACCCTACTGGGAAATGTACTACACTACAGGAACGAGACCTAAAATAGGGACCTGGAAACACCACTGGAATATGAATTTACACTACAGTAAATAGACCTTAAATGGGGACCAGAAAGCCCTACTGGGAAATGGATTTACACTAGAGGAACAATACCTAAAATAGCGACATTATACGATTGAGACATTAAATAGGGATCAGGAAGTATTACTGGAAATAAATTTACACTATGGGAAGAATACATAAAATAGGGACCAGTAAGCCCTACTGGGAAATGGACTTATACTAGAGGAACAATACCTAAAATAGCAACACTATAGGATTGAGACATTAAATAGGGAACAGGAAGTATTACTGGAAATAAATTTACATTATGGGAAAATACATAAAATAGGGACCAGTAAGCCCTACTGGGAAATGGATTACACTGCAGAAAATAGATTGAAAATAAGGACCAGGAAACCCTACTGGGAAATAGACCTGAAAGAGGGACCAGGGTTCCTCACTGGGAAAGTAACTTACACTAAGGGAAATAGACCTTAATAAGGGACCAGGAAACCCTACTGGGAAATGTATTACACAACAGGAATGAGACCTAAAATAGGGACCTGGAAGCACCACTGCAAAAGTAAATTACACTACAGGAAATAGACCTTAATTAGGGGCCAGGAAATCCTACTGGGAAATGCATACTTGCCAACCCTACCGATTTAGGCGGTAGGATACTGCTTTTTAAGCAGTCCTACCGCCTCCCACTTTATTGGCAACAAATACAATTTTTTTGTTTTTTTTAACATTTTTTTTTCACGCACGCCAGCTTGGGGAGTCTTTCAAGGGCTCCCCCGACCTGACGTAGCGAGAGAAGGCGCGGCATGCAGTCTTTTGATGTCAAAAGGCACCCACGGCGGTGGGCTAAATGCGCCCCACGGCCGCGGGTGCCTTTGACAAAAGGCACCATTAGCCCCCCTCATGCCAGCTCGGGGGAGTCTTTCAAGGGCTGCCCCGAGCTGGCGTGGTGACAGAAGGCGTGGCAGGCACATCATTGCCATTGAATGCACCCGCGAAGGTGGGCTCATTCAATGACTATGGGCTGCTAACGCGCCCTATTCCTATCATTACCTCCTTGCCTGACTATTTTTGAAACTTTAAGATTCCTACAGATTCCTACAGATTTTTGGTCACAGAATGTTGGCATGCATGGAAATGGTCTCACACTAGAGGAACAAGACCTAAATTAGGGACCAGGGCGCCCTACTGGGAAATCGACTGAACACTATCTGAAATATACCTAAAATAAGGACTAGGAGGCACTACTGGGAAATAAACTTACACTACAGGAATGAGAACTAAAATAGTGACCAGGGCGCCCTACTGGTAAATGGACTTAAACTAAGTGAAATATACCTAAAATAACGACCAGGAAGCCCTACTAGGGAATTAACTTACACTATGGGAAATGGACCTAAATTAGGGACCTGGAAGCCCACTGGGAAATGGACTTACACTACAGGAAATAGACCTAAAATAGAGACCAGGGCGCCCCACTGGTAAATGGACTTACACTATGGGAAACCTACCTAAAATAGGGATCAGGAAGCCCTACTGGGACATGGACTTACACTACAGGAAGAAGACCTAAAATAGAGACCAGTAAGCCCTCCTGGGACATGGATTACACTACAGGATAGAGACCTACAGTAGGGACCAGGAAGGCCGACTGGGAAACAGACTTACACTACAGGAACAAGACCTAAAATAGGGACCAGAAAGCCCTACTGGGAAATGGACTTACACTATGGGATTGAGACATTAAATAGGGATCAGGAAGTACAACTGGAAATGAATTTACACTACAGGAAATAGACCGAAAATAAGGACCAGTAAGCCCTAATGTGAAATGGACTTACACTTCAGGAATGAGACCTAAAATCGGGATCAGGGGTCCCTACTGGGAAATCGACTTGCACTATGGGAAACAGACCTTAATTAGGGACGAGAGAGCTCTTCTGGGAAATCGACGTACACTATCTGAAATATACCTAAAATAAGGACTAGGCGACACTACTGGGAAATAAACTTACACTACAGGTAATAGACCTAAAATAGGGACTAGTAAGACCTACTGGGAAATGGACTTACACTACACGAAATAGACCTAATGTAGGGACTAGTAAGCCCTACTGGGACATGGATTACACTGCAGAAACGAAATCCAAAATAGGGACCAGGAAGGCCTACTGGGAAATGGACTTACACTAGAGGAACAAGACTAAAAATAGGTACCAGACTGGCCACCAGGGGGCGCACGGATGAAGGACACCTCCGTGTGAGCTCCGGACCCACGGGCCCTAAAAGTGATTTGAGCCCCCACTTTTGACCCCCCCGGTCCACAACAACGGCTGCCCAGGCAATGTGAATCGGCTCCCCATCTACCGAGCGAAATTCTGGAGAAAAACGCTCAAGGCAACACGGGGAAAAGACCATCAACCTGCGCCTCCCCCTCTTAGCCACAAATGCAGCATTTCAGGCGAGGGCCGAGGCCGCCTGACACCCGAGGCATCCAGCTCCTCCCATCACCCTCCTGCGGAGAGCGCAGGACGCGCTGCGGCTCCCCCAGCAGTCACTGCCTTGCTGCCTGTCCCACAGCCCCTGTGGGACAGCCGAACACCCGGAGAACGTTTCCATACTCTCGGTACGGCCGCCTGTGCAGCGCCGGCCTCAGGCGCCCCGCCACACGGAGACAAGGTAGATGGCTCCTCCTCCCCCTTGGAACAAGCATAAGCGCCCCGCGAGATCCGAGGCCCCATCTCCGCACAGGGCGCTCCCCCGGGGATCCGGAGTCAGGTGGTGGTGTGCCTGTCGTGAGGGAGGAGCGCCCCCTGCCCTCCACCCCACCAGAGGACCGGACCAGAATCACGGTGGCAGTGACGTGTAAGCCTGCACAAGCCCATCGCTGACCGCACCATCTGCTAAACCACACCTGAAGGTATGGCCCCCAGGGAAAGGGCACGCATGGACTGGACCCTGCCCACACCCCTGCCCTAGAAGGCCCTGAGGGCCCAAATGAATACTGTGCTGGGGGCATAAGGGAGGAGATTTCAACATACGGCTGTAGCCGTAGGCCCTGTCATACCTCCTGCACTTGGCACAATGCCAACCCATGCCCCAATCAATACCGCATATAGCCCCATGTGCCCTCAGCCTGCCCCCAATCATAAGCACCCTACAGCATGCCTAGGGGTGCGCTCCCCTTTCATCTACAAGGGAGCAGTGCCCAACTCAGTGTGGCTGACACGCTAGATACCCCCGGCCGAGGCACAACTTCCCCCAGGTGCCGCCGCAAGAGAATCAGCAACCTCCTGACTCCTCCCAGAGGGCAGCAACACACGTTTTTACCTGGGAGTGCCCTATACCAAGTCCAGACCCTATCCCCCCAACCACAGCACCTAAACAGTCAGTCCTGAACCTACTGCAAGCCCCTGAAGAACTTTTTGCGGTCTCTCTGCTGAGTTTACCACCAGGACCACAGCACTTAAGGCAAGGAGCTTGTGCCTGCACCAAAGACAACGCAGAGGGTTGGGCCCCCACCTTTGGGGCGTGTGCCCTCCTCTGTACAACCACCGGCCCCTCGCACTGACAAGATCCGGACAGGCGGGCCGGCGACGAAGGGAAACGGAACAGCCAACTGTGTCCCCACCTGAACTTTAACTCAAGCCAAAGCCCCCTGTTAAGGGTCCGATCCCACGCAACCCCATCAGTGGCTACACACGGGCCCGCACCAACACTGGAGCACCCTTGACATTGTATAAGGGCCAATGAACAGAAGCCAACTTGAACGGAGGGTAGGGCCCCTGGACTGAGGGCATGTGCCTCCTACCACCCATGGACTCCCGATCCACAGGACGCCCTGCACAACGTCCCACTACATACTTCTAGAACTGTACAATGCGGCAGTGCAGAGGGTAGGGCCCCCACTCCCGGGGCATGTGCCTCCTCGCACACCAGTACCAGATAAACACTAAGAGCAAATTGGCCAGATACGCATATACCACCCTCCCTCCGGAACCAAAGCCAAGACCCATAATGTCACTTGAAGCCTCGGAGACGGGAGCGGCGGGCACCAAGGGGGACATCGCTGCCCTCTTCAGTAAAATCCAAAACATGGGAGCCAACCTCGCAGCAGAATTGACAAAATGACCCAGAGAGCGGACAACATCGGGGGAGAGGCTGGAGGGCATCGAGAACAATCAAGCCTTGAGAGACACTCTGGAAGCCCAACTAGACCTCAGGATGCACAACATAGAGAAGAGGGAGGATGAAATCCGCCTTAAGATAGACAATTTAGAAAACAGAGAAAGAAGGAATAACCTACGGTTTTTTGGGATTCCGGAGGGCGAGGGGGAAACAGAAGAGGACCTCAAACAAACAATACACAATATCATTAAAATCCTAACAGCAGATGAGGACATTGATGAACTAAAATCCGAGAGGATACACAGAGCTGACGGCCCACCAGGTGGCCCGAGGTCCGTCCTTGCCAGATTCCACAGATACCAGGACAGAACACGGATACTCGTGAAAGCCAGAGCCGGGCGCTCCCTCACCCTCGGGGGGGGGCTTAAATCACCATCTATCAGGATATGTCCTCGCTCACCTTGGCCCTGAGATGCCTTTGTAGCCCCCTAACAAAATGGCTTGAAGACCAAGGCATGAGATATAGGTGGGGATATCCTTTCTCCCTTACGTTCGAACACGGAAGCAGAAAGATCCTGCTCCGCTCCGAAGAAGAAATTTGAGAATGTATTGCAGATCTCCTTGGGACAGGCCTGAGAGGTGGAGCACAAGAGGGCCCTGTGCAGGACAGACCGGGATGGGAGCTCCAGGGCCTGAGAAGGAAAAGAGCCAAGGGATCCAGAAAGTACAGACGACCCAACGACACACCAGACAGTAACAAATGACACTGCTCACTCAAGTCCCGTATCCCTGCGATGTCCACCTCGAAATTATTGACTTTGGACTTATCTACATTTCAGAACTCATAACACCCTCGCTGCTGGACCAGATTCAGGGTGTGTCCACTGCCCGGGCTGCAAGGACGAGTAGCCGACAGACGATGAACCCAGAAACCGCATGTATCACCACGTATGCTATTCTACAGTAAAAGCGGCTGTATACATCAAGTCCAACTCGGACGCCATCGATCCAGGATTCAGACCCTCATCGAAAGAGCGAAGAACGAAGAGACGAGACTGAGGGCAATGGGTATTATGTTTAATACCTTGGAAGGGAGGTGAGGGTGAAGGAAGGCAAAATATTTTACAGCCTCAGTCTGTTGGAGGCACTTACCAGGTTACTTTCACTGCGGCGACTTCTCGCGACGGGCGACACAACATGATGAGTGAATCCAAAGGGCACACCAATGATCTACGGACAAGACAATCCAAGTGACAGGCATGGCACATTCAAAATTGGCACACTGAACATCAAGGGGCTAAATTCTCCCACCAAAAGATCGCTAGTATACAGAGAGTTCAAGAGGGCAAAGCTTGACATACTTTATTTGACAAGAAACCCAATACACCAAAGGAGATGAGAAGAAAGTTCTATACACCAAAGCAAGCTCCGAATACTGGGGCTCAGGCCCTCTCAAGAAAGCTGGAGTTGGCATCTTAGTCAACAAAGCAATCTGGTTCGAACACTTAAAAACCTGGGCTGACATAAGTGGAAGAGCACTGGTTCTGGTCGGCAAAATACAAGGCACTATCATCACACTTGCGTCCATATATGCACCTAACACTGGACAGTCCAGGTTCCTACAACAAACAGTCGCTAAAGTTATGACGGAAGCGGAAGGCGAGGTGATCCTGGAGGCGACCTGAACTCGTGGAGGGATCCAGATCTGGATAGACAGGCAGGCAACCCACTTGCAGCCCCACCATCTGGCCCCGGTCGCTCACAAGTGACGGACATGAAGGAGGTCTACAGCCTCAAGGATGCATGGAGACACATGAACCTGAATCAAACAGGCTTCACCTTCTACTCTACACCGCACACAACATTCACCAGAATTGACTACATATATCTCACCCCTGAACTCACTGAGGCAATGGTCGAATCCAGCATATCTCCCGTAACATGGTCGGACCACGACATGGTCATAGTCACCGTCGACCGGATGGTTCTCCCCCAGAAGAGCTCCAAGTGGTGATGCAACAAGTCTCTCTTTAAAGACCCGACCGTTCGGGATCAACTTGAGCAGGACATCACCCAATACTTTGAACAAAACAACACAGGCGAAACGTCTGTAAACACAGTGTGGTAGGCAGGTAAAGCCACCTGGAGAGGACTACTCATCAAAGAGGGAGCTGCTAAGAAAAGAGAACGCCAACTCATAGAAAAAAGGCTCCGAAAAGAAATCTCCCAACTCGACCTCATCGCCCAATCCTCAGGCCCCGACAGGCTACAAAAAATTGAGCAAGCCAACAACAAGAGGGAGAAATTGCAGCAACTAGAAACTGGCAGCATCATGCACAAACTCCAATGTCTTAAGCAAAAACAACATGAACATGGAGATAAGGCGGGTGCCTTACTTGCCGCAAGACTCCGAGTGCAACGCAAAGAGTGATGGGTCCCAACGATACACAATGGACAAACACCTCACTGACACCGGCCTCCCAATATCCCCGAAGTCTTTTCTGACTTCTACGAGAAGGTATACACCTCAGATGCCGCCCCACACCCAGAGGCGATCACCGAATATATGAACAAAGTGTCACTCCCGACCCTCCCCCTGGACATAGCACAAGCCATAGATACCCCTATCACAGTAGAGGAGATTGAAGAAGCGATCAAAAGACTTCCTGCGGGGAAAGCCCCCACAAACGATGGCCGCACAACATGATTTTATAAGACTTTTAAGGACGCCCTTCTCCCATTCATGGTCGAGCTCTTCAATAACATCCTCCAATCAGTTGTGGCGCCCGAATCCTTCTCAGAAGCACTAATGACCGTCATTCCTAAGGAAGGCAAGGACCCAAAGCTGTGCACTACCTACCGCCCAATTTCCCTCCTAAACATTGACGCCAAGATTTATACGAGAGTCCTCACCGCGCGGCTTGAGTCACACATGCCAGCTAATTCATAACGACCAAGTGGGTTTCATCCTTGGAAGGCAAGGCGCAGATTCTACCCGGAAGACCCTCCAACTCATACATGAGGCCAAAAAGATGCCAAACACGCCTGCATTATTTTCGATTGACGCCGAAAAGGCATTCGACAGAGTTGAATGGTACTTCCTGGAGGCCACACTAAAGAAAATTGGCCTGGGCCCCACCATCCGACGAGGGATCAAAGCTGTTTACTTGGCTCCACGCACATCTGTAGTAGTGAACTCCCAATACTCCCGCTGGGTCCCCCTCAGTAGAGGAACGAGACAAGGTTGTGCCCTCTCAGCAATTCTCTTTGCGCTATCGCTGGAACCCCTTGCCCAGATGCTTCGAGCAGACGCCGGCGTGGAGGGGATGCGAGTAAACGGCAGAGAGTATAAGCTGGCCTTATACACAGATGACATCCTGCTCCACGTACTAAACCCGATATCATCAATCCCCCGAGCGATCCGTCTGATAGAAGAATATGGCACACTCTCAGGCTTCAAAATAAACAAAACCAAATCTATCCTCTTCCTGCTCCACAAACCCTCCCCAGACCATCAAATAGACCTCAAGCGTCTAGGACTAGTCATCAGAGGCCCAACACTGAGATACTTGGAGATCAATCTAACAAGAGAACTCGAAAACCTGTATGAAGCAAACTTTCCCCAACTCCTCGATGGCCTTAAAGCGGATCTCACAAAATGGAAATCACTTACAATCTCCTGGATGGGTCGTCTAAATGCTATTAAGATGGTGAGTCTCCCACACTTCCTATACCCCTTCCAGGTCCTGCCCATCACAATCCCGGACCAATTTTTCAAACAAGTTAAAAAGCCTATATTAGAATTCCTATGGAATGGGAAAAAACCCAGGATACCCTATCAAACCCTGATACTACCAAAGGAGCAGGGGGGAGTGGGCCTCCCGGACATAGAGCGATATTATCAGGCGATACAACTCAGAATCCTGATCCCACACCTGCGTGACAGAAGGGACCTGCAATGGGTTCAGTTGGACAATGATAATTTGACTCCCGCTACTCTCACAGATCGAAACTGATAAAAAGACTGCGCAACCACCCAATACTGGGGACACTGTGGAACATATGGAAGGAAGGGAAGGGAATGTCCGGAGTTACAACGTGGCCCTCTCCTTCGAGCCACCTTTGGTCCCCTGGGATCAGAGAGGAAATCCCCGAACACGCCAGATATCAAGCTTGGTTCGATGCTGGTCTTGAGAGAGTCGGCCAGTTGTGGAGAAACGGGAAATTCATCTCAGTTACAGACCTAGAGGAAGCTCTTCAACTACACCCGATTCCGATCTTCTTGTACCTGCAATTGAAAGGTGTATTATCCAAGAGGGAGTGGAAAGCCAAAACGCAAAGAGGACTCACGTCTTTCGAGACCATTTTGGGCACGACCAACACAAATAAAGGCCTAATAGCACGCATGTACAGCGCTCTGATCTGTAAAGAACAAACTTTAAGTGCCCGCCTGAAAGTGAGATGGGAAAAAGATTTCGGCAGAGAATTCGATCAGCAGTCTTGGAACAGAATTTGTGAAACACCATCCAGAATATCAATTGCAGCTCAGTATAAGCTGCATGCAATAAAGCTACTCCATAGATGTCAGTATGACCCACGCAGGCTTTCCAAAATGTTTCAGTCCTCCAGCCCAGGGTGCTGGCGGCAATGCAGCATGGATGCCGATTATTAGCACATGTGGTGGGACTGCCCGAAGGTTCGCATCTATTGGCAAGAAGTCCTGGGATGGATCAAACAGTTAGATGGCATAGAAAGGGAACCGTCCCCCCTTCTGATCCTCTTCGGTCTTGAAGAAGAGGATGATGAACTGACTAGAGTTAAAGGACTGGCATCCTCCTTGCTATTGGCTGCGAGAGCAGGGCTGGTCATCAAATGGAAGTCTCCACGCCTTCCAGTTAAAAAAGACTGGATACAGATCGCAACAAACATTTACACAATGGAAAAAATTACAGCAGCCCTCCACGATAAGGCTGCACGACACGAAGAGGCCTGGTTCAACTTTGCAAGTCACTACATTGCAGATTCAGGGGTAAGCAACCCGACGCATCAAGGAAGTTAGGAAACACTCAGCCCCTGCACGAACAGAGCATCACAGGACACACCGCCAGTTAAACATGCCTGTCGCAAACTTAAACCTAAACTTAAGCATTCTCAACTCAAGCGACGACCAGCACCGAATGTCACGTCACCCGTAACAAATCGCTACAATAAACGCCAAAGACCTGGAAGTTTTATGAGCACTGCTAAGGAGTGGGAGGGAGGGGGTAAGGGTTGAAAACGTCCTACCAATCAGGGGGGACAAGTATATAATGTTATGATGTTAAAATTTTCTTCAGGTGGAACGAAACTGTTACCTAATGTAACCATGTGAATATAAAATGCACCCACCTGTATGTCCAATATCGATGTTCAAAAATCAATAAAAATGTAAACTAAAAAAATAAATAGGTACCAGGATGCCCTATTAAAAAATGGATTAGACTACAGGAATGATACCTAAAATATTGACGAGTAAGTCCTACTGCGAAATGGACTTGCACTACAGAAAACAGACCATAAATAGGGACCTGGAAACGCTACTGGGATATGAACTTACACTACGGTAGATTGACCTTAAATGGGGACCAGAAAACCGTACTAGGAAATGGACTTACACTAGAGGAACAATACCTAAAATAGAGACATTAAATAGGGATCAGGAAGTATTACTGGAAATAAATTTACACTATAGGAAAAATACATAAAATAGGGACCAGTAAGCCCTACTGGGTAATGGATTACACTGCATGAAATAGACCGAAAATAAGGACCAGGAAACCCTACTGGGAAATGGATTTACACTTCAGGAAATCAACTTATGCTATGGGAAATAGACCTCAAAAAAGGACCAGGAAGCCCTACTGGGAAAGTAACTTACACTAAGGGAAATAGACCTTAATAAGGGACCAGGAAACCCTACTGGGAAATTAACTTACAATACAGGAACAAGACCTAAAATAGGTACCAGTAAGCCCTACTGGGAAATCTATTAGACTACAGGAATGATACCTAAAATCGTGACCAGTAAGCCCTACTGCAAAATGGACTTGCACTACAGGAAACAGACCATAAATAGGGACCAGGAAACCCTACTGGGAAATGTATTACACTACAGGAACGAGACCTAAAATAGGGACCTGGAAGCGCTACTGCAAAAGTAAATTACACTACGGGAAATAGACCTTAATTAGGGACCAGGAAACCCTACTGGATGAGGGCGCCCCGCTGGTAAATGGACTTAAACTATGTGAAATATACCTAAAATGGGGACCAGGAATCCCTACTGGGAAAAGACTTACACTAAAAGAAATATACGTAACATAGGGAACAGGAACCCTTACTGTGAAAAAGACTTAAACTACAGGAATTAGACCTAAAAGAGGGACCAGGGCTCCCCACTGATAAATTGACTTACACTATGGGAAATTGGCCTAAAATAGGGACCAGAAAGCCCTGCTGGGAAATCGACTTACACCAAAGGAACAACACCTAAAATAGCGACCAGGAAGCCCTGCTGGGAAAATGGTTTACACTACAGGAATCAGACCTAAAACAGGGACCAGGAAGCCATCCTGGTAAATGGACATACACTAAGGGAAATAGACCTAAAAGAGGGACTAGGCCATCCTACTGGGAAATGGACTTACACTACATGAACAAGATATAAAATAGGTACCAGGTAGCCCTCCTCGGAAATAGACTTACACTACAGGATTGAGACATAAAATACAGACCACAAAGCCTTATTGGAAAGGGGATTAGCACTATGGGAATTAGAACTGGGAATAGACCTAAGATACAGTAAATAGACACGGAATGTGGGAAATGGACCTTAAATATGGGAACTAGACCTGAAATATATGGAAATAGACCTGATATACAGGGAAAAGACCTAAAATACGGTAAATAGACATGAAATGTGGGGAATAGACCTTAAATAAGGGGAACTGTTTGGGAAAATTCTCATAAATGTGCCAATTCCCTCTACCTTAGGGCCTGTGACGACCCATATCCCTGATTCCCTCAGATGCAACAGACCCCTGACAGTAGGGGAGCTACAGTCCCCTGCAGTGGCTCCAAGGGTCTTAAAAGTCCATCAGCAGAAGACATGGAGTTAGTCCTAGCGCCTTTGGCGCCAGGCTCATTATCAAGAATAAGGCAAGTACCCATTTTGGGCCTTAAATCAACATGGAGGTACATTACGGAGTTCAGTTCCATGAAACAAGCTGTGCAGAAAAGTGTTTTGGGTGTGGCTGGATCATCAGGTGTGGCTGGCTATATAAGCCATGCCCGAACTGGGTTTCGTGCTTCGCGTTATTCTGCTCTCCTGAAGCGTAATGCTCACCGTGTCCAGCTCCAGCTCATCTGCTTCTCCCAACCTGGATCCCACCAGCTACCTGAAAGAACAAAAACAGTGTTAACAAAGAACATTTACCTATGAGTAGCAGCTCCTACATCCATCCACGCTCGGTGGTCTAACCCATCTCCGGATTGCACCGCGACCTGTAGAGGAAAAGAGAAGGACAGCATTAGCAATAACCCGTACCTGGCAATCATCGTGCCCTGACATCGCGCTGCGCTTCGCCCCTCTTCCCATTCTGGATTGCATTGTAACCTGCAAAGGCTAAGAAGAAACAAGCGCAATACCAATAAACACTCACCTGAATAGCCGCTCGTCCATCGAACATCACTCCGGATCATTAGCGCGCTGCAACCTGTATGAAGAAGAGAAAGGAATGTGGGTTAGCAACTGGTTCTAACTGTACAGCGCCGCACTCCGTGCTCATCTGCTTACCTCAGTCTTCTCCATCCGGCGCTGCAGCTCTGCAACTGCTATAACCCCTGTGGAGACAGAAAGAGACGTTAAATAGCAAAACAGAGAAAAGGAACACCGAAAAGGCACAGGAAACGAAGAGAAGAAAGAGAGAGAACAAAGACATGAAGACTCACATGACTAGAATAATCAGAGTCGGTGTCACAGCCGGTCTGGACCCGACAAAAGGGCACATGGACCAGTGAAGCAACTAGGCCCTCAGACCGCCCACAGCTAACATGCGTCCCTGCACAGAGACGCAGAACGGAGAGCTCAATGCACAAAAAACCAAGGTGAGACATTGCCTCCAAGGGAGGGACTTGGATCAGTGGGAGGTGGGAGCCCCCCCCACAGGCCCAGTATCTAAATCCACCGTTCCCTGTCACAGGCTCTACCCAACGACCGACATACAAACCAGCAGAGAGGGGTCCAGGACATCGCACGGCCATCCATCCAGTATCGTGTGGCACCCCCGTGGATACCAGGTGAGCGTAACAGAACACAAAGCCTCAATTTAAACATCTACCTGGGAATCATGGAAACATCAGAGACTGACCAACTAGCCCAGCTACTGGGAGAATTAAGGGCTGAAGTGCACTGTGCCCGGCAAGAAACCAACGCCCTTAGAAGAGAGTTAATAGTCGCCAAGGACTGTACCAATGAATTAGCCAGGCAATTACTCCAAACGCAGGCTGGTCAGGCTCCGTTGGCAGGAACTATTCCATCGGTTTCAGCCACGCTCGTCAATCCAGTACCAGTAGTCCTCCCTGCGGCGGTTCCTCTGGCCCCACCAGAACCGTTCACCGGGGACCCAAAAAGACATGCAGTGTTTATGAACCAGTGACACCTCCATTTTCTCTGCAGACCTGGAGCCTTTCCGAATGATCAGTCGCGGGTTGCCTTCCTTCTGTCATATCTGAGTGGTAGTGCTGCGGATTGGTCCGTACCATTAGTGAGGCAGGACGATCAGCTCTTGCAATATTTCGGAGGGTTCCAACAGGAGATGGAGAAGCTGTTCGCCCGACACACCGAGGGCCAAGCTCTGGATAACGAACTTCTGTCTCTCTGCCAAGGCAACCAAGACTTGTTGACATATATTGCCACCTTTAACAGACTCGTCGTTGAAACCAGGTGGCCTGAGGAGAAAAGAAACACGTTATTCGATCGAGGTTTACAGGGGGAATTGAAAGATGTCCTTGCCCAGGTGGTAGACCCACCAAGAGACTGTGCTAAATTCATCAACCTAGTTGTGCAGCTCGACCACAGACTACAAGATCGAAAGACAGACTGAGCTAGAACAGATAATCGTACTGTGTATGTACGCCCTAAGGAGAATAATCTGCGTGCATCAGAAAACACTTCAAAACTAAATTTGACTTTATTGTCAGTACTGGTCATATTCCCCCCTCATGGACCTCAGCGAATATTGTCCCAATATTCAAAAAGGGCGATCCTTCTCTCCCACAGAATTACAGGCCAATCTCTTTGATTGACACGGACGCGAAACTGTTCACCATTCATCTGTTACATGACCTTGAAAAGTTTATCGAGGAAAACAAACTTTACTCAAAATACCAAACAGGCTTTAGGAAGGGCATGAGTACCTCTCTGAATGTGGCTATCATGTCACATTTGATCGCTGGCACTAAGGGAAAGAATTTGCATTCTGTATACATAGCCATACAGATATGTCATCAGCTTTTGACAACGTTGTACGAAATCACTTGTGGGATAAAATGAGGACTATGGGAATCCCTACAGTATTACTTTATTGGTTTATAAAACTCCATACTAACACCTCCTACAAAATAAAAATTTCTGCAGACGGAAGAACAACTGACCCCATTAGTACATCTATTGGTCTTAAGCAAGGCTGAAATTTAGTGGCAACTTTTTAAAATTTATATCTCTCTGACCTTGATAAGGAATGGGATCATAGCAATCTGTTCTCTGTTAAAATTGGCTCGTTACAGATGAAATGGATCCCGTTCGCAGATGACATAATTATTTTTGACCCTACACCGGCCGGGTTACAAACTAAGCTATTGCTTTTTGAGGAATTTGCAGTTGCTCATAATTTGACCCCAAATCCCGCAAAAACGGCTATTTTGAAATTTGGTAAGAAACAAAATAGTAAGGGATTCAAATGGGAGATTATGAAAACTCAAATCCCATGCCCTTCCAGTGCGATTTATTTGGGATACAATCTCACGGCTCAAAATTCCATTAATGCATGGACAGAATTGATTAAAAACAATTCACGTCCTCTATTATCCCAGTTAAAAAGGATTTATTCAAAATATTGTACATTTTCATTAATCCCCATGATTGAGTTCTTAACGTTAAAAATAGAAAGTGTCATTCTGTATTCCATGGATATGGGCCTATGTGATATGAGTACAATCCTTGATTCCACGCAGGGTTCATTGATAAAATCTGCTATGCACCTCCCAATGTGCACACCTAACGCAGTAATACGCCATGAGTTTGGCCTGGTTGCACTATCTACACGCTGGAAATGGCGACAGCTATCTCACTATGTAAAAATTCATTTTCCACCTAAAAACTCTTTGTACGAAGACCTGAAATGTATGTTGGATTCATCCACCTCAGCTTCCTTTAACAAATATCATCTTAGTATGCAGTATCTTTTGTATTCTTTACGTATTACTATTAAAGATGTATATCTGCGACCAGGCTTCGCAAAAAGGAAAAGGAATCTCTTTGAGCAGGATTGGCTGCTTACAATTGAAAGAATATCAGCATATAAAATGTACAAAGAGTAGGGTGCTTTTCTTAAACAACGTATCCATAGATTCGATCATGTTATTTTATTCCCATGCAACCACTCCAGACAAGCGAATATATGGTGCAGACTGAACCTATATCATACTAGAGAAAGAACTGCTATTTGGATCAACAAAGGGGAACCTAAAGTAAGTAAATGCCGTTTCCCCTTATGTAAAGAACTGATTGAGTCCATGAAACATCTTATTCTTGAACGCCCACACTTCAAATCAATGAGGACTAATCGACTCGCAAAATTTTTAAACATTGATTTTGAAGACTGTCTGCAATTTCTTTGGGCACGAATGATGCAAGGTACGCATAAACCCGTGGTATCTGAATTGGTTAGCCTGTGTAAGTACATGGAAAAAGAGCTACTAAGTTTTAAGAACTAGAGGATACAAAAGTGTTAGATATCCTCCATCTTAAACTGTGTTATAAGAAGATGTAAATTTTGTCTCTAAATGTAAATGTAAATATGTTATTGTTCTTTTAAATTTTGTTTTGTAAAGGTTCTACATTTTTGTATTTGAACTATAAACAGATAAAAAAAAAAAACACTTCTGAACCCATGCAAATCAGGGGGGTACATGCTCCATTGACCAAAGCCGAAAGTGACAAAAGAAGGCAACAGCAATTATGCCCATACTGCAGGAAGTCCGGTCATTTCCTCAGGGAGTGTCCAGTGAAACCTCCTACGAGAATAGTCAGTACTACAGAAAAAGAAGGAGAACATGAGTCGGAAAACTTCCAGGCCCGGCAAGCGTAGAGGTCCATTTGTCGAGCGAAAGGAAAGAGCCACAGACCTCGCACCTTGCCCTGCCTGTGATTTTGATCAGTCACCAACAACCATCTTGGATGCATGCTGTGGAGGCTTATATAGACAGCAGCGCCGTTGGTAACTACATAGACCAAGGCCTGGCAACAAGGATGTGGCTTCCCCTTTGTCAGAAAATGACAACTGAGAAGGTCACCTCTGTCGACAGTACGGAGACAGCTTCTGGTCCTGTAACTCAACGCACAATGGCATTGATCCTTCTGTGCCAAGGCGGACATCGGGAAGCCATTGCCTTCGACCTTATCAAGGCCCCTCAGTTTTGGGTGATTTTGGGGCTGCTGTGGTTGGTGGCTCACAATCCTAGCATCGATTGGCGTGCAAAGAAAATGGCTTTCTCCAATGACTGTGCTCACGCCTGCTACCAAGTGGAGGTACCAATGTCCGATCCATCGACACCCGTTCAAGGAAAAGAGGCAGTGGTTCTACGTGTAACGAGTATGTTACCCAGTGAATACCAAGACTTCCAAGATGTTTTCCAGAAGGAACAGGCTAATACCCTACCCCCTCACAGGCGATATGATTGTCAGATCGACCTTGTACTCGGTGCGCAAATCCCATGTAGTCGCATTTATGCGCTCACTGAACCAGAAAACCTCCATCTGATATCATACCTGGACCAATATCTAGCAAACGGGTTCATCCGCCTGTCTAAATCCCTGGCAGCCTCACTACTATACTTCGTACCCAAGAAGGAGGGGGACTTGAGGACGTGCATCGATTACAGTGCTCTAAATCAAGTAACAGTGAAGAATCGCTATCCTCTACCCCTTATCCCAGAACTGCTGGACCAAGTCAAATATGCCCAAATTTACAACAATTTGGACCTCAGGGGGGCATACCACCTCTTGCGTGTAAAGAAAGGAGACGAATGGAAGACCGCCTTTCACACCAAGTATGGGCTGTACGAATATCAGGTGATGCCCTTTGGGCTTTGCAACGCTCCCGTCACATTCCAGTACTTCATGAACGAGGTACTGCGGGAGTTGATCGATATATGTGCCCTAGTTTATATTGATGATATCTTGGTGTACTCCTCTTCCAAACAAGATCATGTTAGGCATGTCGCTCAGTCCTTGCAAAACTCCGACAGCACCAGCTATACGCCAAACTCGAGAAATGTTCCTTCCATGTCACCGAAGTCGAGTCCCTTGGTTTCATCCTCACTCCCAGAGGCGTCCGGATGGATATGCACAAGATAGATGCCATCCTTAATTGGCCAGCACAGTCTTCAGTCAAAGGTGTCCAGAGTATGCTCGGTGTTGCGAACCTCTACTGCTGATTCATCCCAACTTCTCACAGATTGTACACCTGATCAATTCTTTATTACGAAGGAAGAACAAGCATTTCCAGTGGATAGAAGAGGCAGAAAAGGCCTTTCAGGAACTTAAGAGAAGGTTTACATCAGCCCCGGTTTTGCGACACCTCCGCCCGGATCTCCTGTATGTATTGGGTACAGACGCCTCCAGCATGGCAATGGGGGCTGTTCTTTCCCGAAGCGATCCCAGAACCAGCCAATTACATCCCGTGGCCTTTTGGTTGCGTAAGTTTTCCGCACCTCAACTTAATTATGCAATAACAGTCATGAAACTCCTAGGGATTAAGGCAGCCTTTAAGGCTTGGAGACATTACCTCTTGGGCGCCAGACATACCATCACTGTAATCACTGACCATCGGAACTTACAATACCTCAAGACGGCAAAGGCTCAATCCTCTTGTCAACTCCGATGGGCCTTATTCTTCGAAGAGTATGATTACGTAATCACCTATCGACCTGGAGTTCAAAACGGAAAGGCAGATGCGCTATCCCGCATTTGAGTTGATGAGAATGCATACTCAACCCCAGACCCCGTAGCCATCATTCCGGGTGAAAAATTACTAGGACTCACAACCACGTTATCATTGTACGAACTCAAAAAGGAAATTCAGCTCCTAATGAACACCAAGGCATTACAGTACTGGGCCGCTCTCAGTGAACATCACACAACCAAGGACCAACTCCCATATTTCAGGGGACGTTTATATCTACCGAATAAGGCATTACAAGAACAAGTCATCTCAGGTTATCATGACTCCCTGGTGGAAGGACATCCAGGGATTGACAAAACTCTAGCCAAAGTGAAAAGAGATTACTGGTGGTCATTCTGGCGAAAGGACATTACACAGTTTATTCTATCATGTGGCATCTGTGCACAGAATAAATCCCAGAAGCAAAGACCTGCAGGACTTCTTCAGCCGCTGGAAATTCCACCAGCACCTTGGCACACTCTCTCCCTCGATTTCATCACTGACCTACCTTCCTGCCAAGGATTCAACACTATTTTGGTGGTAGTTGACCACTTTTCAAAAATGGCCCATTTAATTCCTCTTAAGGAGCTACCAAACGCATCCAGTCTGGCGAAGGTATTTCTAGAACAAATCGTGCGACTACACGGATTCCCCTCTGTCCTGATTTCAGACCGAGGCAGTCAGTTTGTGTCTAACGTCTGGAAGAAGAGTTGTGCAATTGCCCAAACTGATATCTGCCTATCCACTAGTCACCATCCCAAAACTGATGGTCAAACAGAGCAGACAAATCAGACACTAGAGCAATATCTAAGGTGCATGTTACATCAAATGGAAGAAGGTTGGGAGGATGTGCTGTGGATAGCCAAATATGCCTACAACAATTCGTTACACACCAGCACTGGACAGAGTTCACTCTATACCATGTATGGAAGGCATCCACGTACTTCTGAGTTGGACGCCCCCATGACCTTGGAAATGCCCGCAGTAAAGACTTTACATACAACTATCACTCAGACCTTCAAAAGGGCTGCAGAACACTTGATTCAAGCCAAAGGAATACAGAAAAGGTTCTCTGACCAACATCGATGAAGAGCCCCAGCCTACCAAGTTGGAGATGAAGTCTGGTTGGCATCTTGGCATGTGCCCATAAGAGGAATTCAATCATTTCGTCCCAGATACATAGGGCCTTATACCATCAAGGCTGTCATAAACCCTGTGGAAGGGAAACTAGCATTACCACCAAACATGCAGATCCATCCTGTGTTGCACGTCTCCCTCCTAAAGCCTGTTCAACCTGGAACCATGGTCAAGGCACCACCAAATCCGGTACTGGTTAAGTTAAAGAAATTCTAGACTCGAAATCACCAGATCCAAGTTATATTATTTAGTGGACTGGAAAGGGTACGGTCCTCAGGAAAGGACATGGGAGCCTAGCGAGCACATTCATGCATCACGCCTGGTTAAACGCTTTCATCTGAACCATCCAACTAAGCCGCGGCCAGTCAGAAGGAATACAATGAGAGGGGCCTTAGGGGGGAGTGCTGTCACGACCCACATCCCTGACTCCCTCAGATGCAACAGCCCCCTGACAGTAGGGGGCTACAGTCCCCCACAGTGGCTCCAAGGGTCTTAAAAGTCCATCAGCAGAAGACATGGAGTTAGTCCTGGCGCCTTTGGCGCCAGGCTCATTATCAAGAATAAGGCAAGTACCCATTTTGGGCCTTAAATCAACATGGAGGTACATCACGGAGCTCAGTTTCATGAAACAAGCTGTGCAGACTAGTGTTTTGGGTGTGGCTGGATCATCAGGTGTGGCTGGCTATATAAGCCATGCCCGAACTGGGTTTCGTGCTTCGCGTTATTCTGCTCTCCTGAAGCGTAATGCTCACCGTGTCCAGCTCCAGCTCATCTGCTCCTCCCGGCGGCTTGAACATCAAGTCATCGTCCTGGATCCCACCGGCTACCTGAAAGAACAAGAACAGTGTTAACAAAGAAAGTTTACCTGTGAGTTGCAGCTCCTACATCCATCCGCGCTCGGTGATCTCACCCATCTCCGGATTTTACTGCGACCTGTAGAGGAAAAGAGAAGGACAGCATTAGCAATAACCCGTACCTGGCAATCAGCGTGCCCTGACATCGCGCTGCGCTTCGGCCCTCTTCCCATTCTGGATTGCATTGTAACCTGCAAAGGCTAAGAAGAAACAAGCGCAATACCAATAAACACTCACCTGAATAGCCGCTCGTCCATCGAACATCACTCCGGATCATTAGCGCGCTGCAACCTGTATGAAGAAGAGAAAGGAATGTGGGTTAGCAACTGGTTCTAACTATAAAGCGCCGCACTCCGTGCTCATCTGCTTACCTCAGTCTTCTCCATCCGGCGCTGCAGCTCTGCAACTGCTATAACCCCTGTGGAGACAGAAAGAGACGTTAAATAGCAAAACAGAGAAAAGGAACACCGAAAAGGCACAGGAAACGAAGAGAAGAAAGAGAGAGAACAAAGACATGAAGACTCACATGACTAGAATAATCAGAGTCAGTGTCACAGCCTGTCTGGACCCAACACAAGGGCACATGGACCAGTGAAGCAACTAGCCCTCAGAACGCCCACAGCTAACACGTGCCCCTCCACAGAGATGCAGGACGGAGAGCTCAATGCATAAAAAACCAAGGTGAGACATAGCCTCCAAGGGAGGGACTTGGATCAGTGGGAGGTGGGAGCCCCCCCATCACATACTCAGTATCTAAATCCTCCGTTCTCCTGTCACAGGTTCTACCCAACTACCGACATACAAACCAGCAGAGAGGGGTCCAGGACAGTGCACGGCCATCCATCCAGTATCGTGTGGCGCCCACGTGGATACCAGGTGAGTGTAACAGGCCCTTCAGCTCTTTTGCTAAACTTTGGGACTTTGAACTTTTCATGTGTTTTCTGTGTTTATTTCTTTTGGTTATGGAGTTTTAGACAACTCTATCAGTCATCATCTTGTCATGTGTGTCACACAGCACCCTCATTGGAGTGACACAGGGAAGCCTTACAGTCTCTCCTAAGGGTTAAATACCTTCTCAGGATGAGCTACTGTTTCCCAGAGGAAGTAAAGTAAATTCCTAGACACAGCACACCCTGTTTTACAATAGAGTGCTGGAGGGGTTACCTAGTATCCCCTGTGTCTAGATACTCATGTAGCAGTCAAATGCTACCCTTTCCTATCGAAATGGCTGGTGGCAGTGGTTTTACAACTAATTACCATGATTTTTCCCGACCGTGAACACGGGTAGCTAAAAATCGCAGGAGCCATGTTTTTCAAGATGGCTTCTGAGCCCCCTTTGTTTAAACAGGTTCCGGGTTTTCTTTTTTCGCCATTTATTTTTGGAAAGGTCCTAGTGTTTGTCTCTGTGCCCCAAACCTGGTTTGGTCCCTTTGTTCCTCCGCCTTTGGCGGGCATCAGGACTGAAGATCACCACTGGCGCCTGAGTGTCTGGGGTGGGCAGGAAGTGAGGGATGTGCCAATACTTCCTGTGCTTATTCTCCCAGGAGACCCAAATGAACTCTGGCGTGATTAGATGGCTGACTGTCCGGCAAGGACAGCCACCCTGCTGGGTGAGTGGTAGCTAGGCTGGAATGAATGGGAGGAAACTGGATAAAAGGCAAGTCTCAAGGCTTGGGAGGCTGAGTCGACCACTGGAACGAAAGAAGCAAAGATGAGCTTGAAGAGTGTTAGGGAGAATTCTCCATAATGGCTAATTTACTTTACCTACTGAGTCCCTCAGTAGCTTTGCTGGATTTCTAGGATTTCTTTTTTTCACCTGGTAAGAGTGTGAGCCTTTTTTTCCCACTCTTACATGTGTTTTAGGCTATGTGTGTACATGTTTGTGTTCATAGACTGTGGAGCCTCACCTACTCCACAGGCATTATCCTTTTACTGTGTGTCACACAGCACCTTTAGTGCAGTGACACAGGGTTGTTTTTTAGACTTCCCACTTTAAACTCCATTTTCTGGGACTGACTACTGTCTCCCAGAACATGTAAAGTTGCCATTGACTTTATTAGTCTTTTTAAAAACACAGACCAAGTACAAACTATCTTCCATAGAGTTCTGGAAAGGGTTAATAGTTATCCCTTTTTGTCTATTTCTCATGGAACATTATTTCATTCTCCTTCCTTTAAGACTTGGCTGATGGCAGTGGTATCTACCATTTCTTTCCTACCGCGGACTGTGAAAAAAGCCTTGGTACTGTTTTAGGCTATGTTAATAGCTTTGCACCTTAGTCAGCTGGACCCCTTTTAATTTTATTTGGTTCCGGCTGGGTTTATTCACCATTTCTTTTTGTTAAGGTCTTTCTCTTGTTTTACTCTGCGCGCCAAACCAGGTTTGGTTCCTTTGTTCTACATCCTTTGGCGGGCTTCTGTGAGGGAGGGGTTTTAGGACCCCTACACAGGGTTCCCTTGGAAACCCAAGTCGCACTCTTGTTTGATTGGCTAGGTGACTGTCCTGCCAGGACAGCCAACCTGCTGTGTGATTGACAGCCAGGCTGTGTGAATGGGGGAAAACTGCATAAAAACCAGGTTTCTGGGACTTGGAAGGCAGAGTCGCCACTGGATTGAGCGAACTGAAGAGAAGCTGAAAGAAGAGGACCACTACCATGACTGAACCTCACGGTGAAGCCCTGCTTGTTGGCGGTCTCCGGATGCCGCCGTCCGTGAGCCCCCCACCCCCCGTCACACAGAGACACGGAGACAGCGGTGTTACCAGTGTGGGCTCCCCGGGGATTGTGTCGTCACCGGGAACGCCCCGTTTATTTAACAGCGCACGCGACCGAGTGAACGTCACCCTGTCGCGTGCGTACCCCATAAAGGGCCAACGCCGCACTCCTCCTTTTCCATAACAACAAATTGGAAACAGGAGGGACTAACTATCACACGTTTATAAAGCACACAACTCTGTCAATTCCAAAAACCCCCATTTATTCACAGCCACCTGGATCCCCCGCGGGTACCTGTCACGGCCTGACCATTAGCCCCCGGTCAGCCTCCCCAGCTCAGTCCGTCACATAGTCTGTGAGACGGGCAGGTTTCCCACGCCCTGTTCTCAGGGGGTACCTCCTGCCAACGTCCCTGGCCGGTGTCTCTTGACCGGGTCTGCCTCGAGCCGGAGAGTCCACGGCGGGGCTGTCACCCCCACCTTCATCCAAGGCACCCTCACCCTCTCGGTTGTCCGGGCTGTCCACTCTCGGGTCGCCGATTCTCCTGAAGAACGAAGCATTCCTTGTTACAGACGACGTCCCATCAGAGGCTGTTACCATAGAACCCTTGACCGCCATGACATCTAGAGGAGCGGGTTCATACGTGAGCGACAACTTTCCTTGTGGGTGACGATTCCTCACCAGCACCTCATCTCCCAGCGCGATGTGTGGGGGCCTTAGGCCCCTCCGGATGTTTTCCATCTGCGTCCTGACTCGTCTGTCCTCTTCGACCTGTTCATTGTCAATGACGGCAGGGTCCCTGTCCCCCACCTCCGGTCTGACGTCTCTCGGGCATCTCTGGAAGAGAGCCTCCGCCGGGGCCACACCCGTTGAGGAGTGAGGTGTGGTCCGATATCCCCGCAGGAAGACGTACAGGGCCCTCTGCAAGCACTTGCCCTTTCCATGGGCGATCCTGAACACTTTGTTGAGGGTGCGCATCATGCGCTCTGCCTCCCCGTTGGCCCGGGGCCACAGTGGGGTTACCCGCCGGTGTTGAATGCCATACTTCCTCATGAGCTCGGCAAAACTCTCGCCTTGGAACGGTGCCCGTTGTTGGAGCATAGCACAGAGGGCAGGCCATGGGTGGCGAAAATCTTCTCCAGCGCCACCACCACGTTCTCAAATGCGACAGACTCTATGAACTCGACCTCCGGGTATCGAGACCACTCGTCCACCACAACTAGGAAGTGAGTGCCTCTTGACGTGGACCCTGCGTGCACTACTTCCCATGGCCGGGTCCCTCTGGGCATCGCTTCAATGGACGGTTCCCGCTGGGCCGGTGCCGCAGCCTGACACCATACGCATGACGCCACAAATGCTTCCACCTTCCGCTCGAGTTCCGGGAACCACACCTTCTGGCGGAGGCGAGATTTGGTTTTGGGAGCCCCTTGGTGACCCTGGTGCGCCAAGACGATGACCTGTGCCACTTTGGCCTGGGGCACCACGATCCTCTCACCCCTCAGTAGCAGCCCCGACTCTGAGAATGTCAGTTCTTCTCTCACTCTCCATAACTGCTCAAGGGCCACTCTGGCTTCACATGTCCTGCGTTCCACAGCCTCCAGTACCTTCTTCCAGGTACCCCTCTGCATGGCTTCCCTCAGGATGACGAAACATTCGTCGCCTTTTGACGCAACCTCGAGTTCTTCCACCTGCATGGAGTTTGGGGTGGCCGTCTCCACGACCAGACGGACATGTTCGTCGGCCTCTTCCGCTGATGCAGACTCCTGCGAGTCCCTTCTTGGGTGCCGAGATAGGTAGTCTGCCGCGTTGTTAGCCCCTGGACGATATGTCAACGACACTCCATACTCGAGCAGGGCGAGCATCCAGCGCTCTATTCTCACTGGTGGACCGGATGATGAGCCCGCCATGATCGGCAACAACGGCTTGTGGTCCGTGACCACAGTCACGGGGTGCCCCAGAATGTAGAGGCGAAAATGTCTGCAACCCCACAGCACCGCCATGGCCTCCCTCTCAATCTTGGAGTACCTTTGCTAGGTGTTCGAGAGCGCCTTACTGGCGTATGCTATGGGTCGAATCTCCTGGTCATTCCCCACTTGTGTAAGCACTGCCCCCAGTCCATATGGGCTGGCGTCCACCACGATCTCTGTCTGCAGGCTCGGATCGAAGAACGCCATGGTGTCGTCCGCCGCCAAGGCACCTCTGATGTCGTCGAATGCCGCCTGCTCAAGGGGGCCCCACTGCCAGGTGGTGTCCTTCTTTGTGAGCGATCTCAACAGCTCTGAGCGGGACGCCAGGTTCCTGATGAAACGGCCACAGTAAGTGACCATGCCCAAGAAGCTCCTCACCTCCGCAACATTCTCTGGCGGACGCGCCTCCTTTATGTCCCTCACTTTGCGGGGGTCCGGCGACACCCCATCCGCCTTAAACACGAACCCAAAGAATTCGATCGTTGTTTTCAGAAATTCACACTTGTCCTTGTGCAGGGTGAGTCCCAGCGAGCGCAGGCGCTCAAAGGTCTTGGCCAGGCGTGCCAGATGCTCCGTCTCCGACCTGGCATACACCAAGATGTCGTCGCTAATATTAAGGACTCCATCCAGATCCGCTAGTGCCCCTCTTATGATGTTTTGGAAAACCTCCGCCACGGAAGACACCCCAAAACTCAACCTCTTGTATCGGTAAAGACCTCGATGAGTGGTAAAGGTTGTGATGTAGCGGGACTCGGGGTGCAGGACCACCTGATGATAGCCTGCTCTCAGGTCCAGTTTGGAAAAGAACCTCGCCCCTTGCAGTTCTGCTATGATGTCATCGATGGTAGGGGTCAAGTGTCGCTCCCTCTTTATGGCCTTATTGGGGAGTCGCATGTCCACACAGATCCTCACCGCATCCGGCTATTTCGGCTTGCGCGCAATGACAATGGGAGATACCCACGGGGTGGGGACCTCAACCTTTTCAATGATGTCCAGCCCCACCAGATTGTTCAGTTCTCCTCGATCCACCAGATCCCTGAGATGAAAAGGAACTCGCCGGTGCTTCAGCGCCACTGGTTGGATCGACTCATCGATGTGGAGCCGGACCGGCTCACCCACCAACTGTCCAATGCCTTCAAACAGGGAGCTGTGTTTGGCCAAGAGCACCTGAATGTCGTCTAAGTACACTGAGTATGCGAATGTGACAATGCCCAGCGCCTCAGCCGCAGCACAGCAAAGCAGGGTGTTGTCGCTCACCGGTGTGACATAGAACCTGGCCCGGATGTGTGAGTCACCATATTGAACATCAGCCACGAATACGCCATCCAGAGGAAGGGGCTGATCGCCCCCGAAAGCGAATATGCGTGCTCTCGGTGCGGTCAGCGTGGGCAGGGCCTGCATGGTATCATAATGCTGTCTGGCCATCACATTCACGGACGCACCGGTGTCCACTAGCATTGGTACAGAGTCTCCATTGACAAGCACGTTGCACCTGGGCTGTCTCTTGGAGCGGGATTTCAGCATGCTCACACTGGACACGAAGAAGACGTTTTCCTCGTCCTCCTCCTCCCCTTCCTGAGGGGCCCCTTCGTCACCCTGGTCCACCTGAGCAACGTTGGACGTCCTTTGGGGTCGGAAGAAACCGGCTCGAACAGGCCCCCTAGGCACTATCTTGGGAGCTGCAGATCTGCACATCCTGGCGAAGTGGTCCGCACCTCCGCACCTACTGCACTTAACCCCAGTCGCAGGGCATTCAGCTGGGTGCGGGAGATCGTACCCACACTTTGGGCACGAGGAAGTCGTCCCAGGCGGGCACGGGCTCTGAGTGTTCATGGGGCGCCTCGCTCCACGGCCTCTTCCGACCGCGCAGACCTCCTCCACCTTGCCTGGGCGGGCACCAGCTTCCATTCTGGTCGCCCGCAATTCCGACACTTCGTGGCACCTTCCCAGTTCTAGGATGCGAGGAAGGGTGATGCCAGGCTCGCGCAATATCTGGCGCCTCAGTTTCCCAGAGACACACCCCTGAATGAGTTGATTGCGAATCATGACTTCAGGGTCGTTCCACGCACATGGCGCCGCCAGTCTCCGCAGCCGCCCATAGAACACATCCAGAGTCTCGTCATCCTTCTGTCGAGCCGTTCCCATGAGAAAACGTTCATAATCTGCGTTGGCCATTGGCAGAAAGTGATTATGGAGTGCATCCTTTGCCGCCGCAAACGACCCATCCGCCGGCTGCAGGGACAGAAATATCTCATGCACTGCTGGGCCAGCAGAGTATAGGAGAGTGGCCAGCTTGCTGTTGTCGCTTGTCTCCATCGTGGCCCTGAAGTACATCTCAAGCCTATCCATCCACATCTTCCACCTCTGTCCCAGGCTTGATGGAGCACCCGAGGTATCAAACTCAGGCATTGGCTGTAGGGACCCAAGTGGTTTCAGCGGGGGAGCAGGCGGAGGCGCAGCAGCAGCGGCAGCAGCAGCAGCTTGACTCATGGTGGATAGCGCACAGGCACCCCAGAAGATATAATTGATGGGGCCGCAACTCACCACCAGCAGTCAGCCTCCAGAGATGGATTGAATTCTGCCTCTCACCAGGCGCGCTCCTCGCAGATGTATCACTCAAGCCAGCAGGCAGACAATGAAGTGTCCAAAAATTGAGCAGGGGGGAAGGCCCCTAGTGCATTCAGCAGGCTTCCCATAGAGTCTTACCCATCTACTCGGTGAAAAACAGTGAAAATGTCAATGACTCATTCTGAAATTGACACGTGTTGTCTCCAGCGACTGTCCGCCGCTGAAATATCCAAAAATTATGTCCGGATGGCTCACCGACACTTCGTTATGAAGCCGTGAGTCTCCGAGGCCTATTCATCAAGATGGCCGCCGGCAGCGTGTGTCTCTTCCTTCTCCGCGGTCAGAATTCGCTGGAGCGTTCACGTAGGATCATCTACGCTCCCAGCGAATGTCTCCGCCTGTTCCAGGAAGTGATCCCGGCACTCGTCGCCACTGTTGGCGGTCTCCGGATGCCGCCGTCCGTGAGCCCCCCACCCCCGTGACACAGAGACACGGAGACAGCTGTGTTACCAGTGTGGGCTCCCCGGTGATTGTGTCGTCACCGGGAACGCCCCGTTTATTTAACGGCGCACGCGACGGAGTGAACATCACCCCGTCGCGTGCGTACCCTTAAAGGGCCAACGCCACACTGCTGCGGGTCCAAATCTCCAAACTTCGACGACAGAGAAGATCTGCAAGGAAGCTTCTTCCCTTGAGCTGGTGGGACCATCCAGTTCGCCAAACACCAAGCAAGGCCTCCCTCTCCTGGTCGAATTTGCTTTGCACAGCTGCAGTGAACTGGATAGCCAGGAGGCTCGGACCCTGTTTGGGTTTTAAGGAGTGCACCTTTTATTTGTTGCTTTGCTCTGCTGCTGGTTTTTTCCCTGGGCAATGCAGGACCCTCCAGTCTTCTTCCGTCTTGTCAGTCCGACATTCGCTTCAGGAACCGTGAGCTTGCAGGACCTGCCAGGAACTTCTGTCTCAGCAACAGAATTCGTCTTCTATTAAGGTACTGTTCAAATCTGGTCGTTCGTTCTGTCCGACCTCGGTGAAAGTGTGTGAAATCTTTATCTAATCCGAGGGCTTGTCCTTCTCTACTCTTTTAAATAACTTTTCATCCGACCAACTTCGTTTCGAACTCTTGGCAAAGACGTAACCGCAAACTACTCTGAACTGTGTGATCCTGAGCAAAGACTTTGACCCATTAACATTGGCCCAGGCCTATTGATTTGAATCCTCATTGTAGTAAGCCTTGTCTAGATTGCCTGACTATTTACTCGTTGGTGCTGATTGATTGTTGATAACCTTGTCTTTCCCTCCTTTTATAAATTGCTGGAGTGCCATTTTGCTCGCACTTCATTTTGAGCTTAACTTGTCCAGAATTCATAGGGTGTGGTGTGGTGTATTAAGATTGTGATTTTTCTGCTGCTTTACTTTAGTGAATTGTTTTACAACTGATGTGTAAATAAATGTATATTCTTTTACTCAGAAACCTTGAGTCAGTGTTTCTTTGAACCATAGTAATTGCTGTCCTTTGTGTAACCGTTGATACTGCTCACTTCACTCTTGAGATAAGTCTGGCTGCTCAGCCATCGCTACCACTTTACTGTGTAGTACAGGCTTCTACCAAAGGGCAATGTGTACTTGTACTTGTAGTCTTAATTGTGTGTGGTGTTCCCAAAGGGTACTGCACATTGTTCCCTCTAAGCTGTGCGCATGTGTGCTTGCCCAACTTCCTTCTGGGTGCCGCTCATAAGAATTTCAGCAGCACACACAGACAATTCCCACCTATTTAAAATGATTTAATAATGCACAAGGCACAGCAGGTACCTAATATTTGCTTTCTCTCAAAATGAAGCTAAATTATATGAACTAGTCTTGATATTCTGGTCTAGCTCATTTACATTGCCCTACTATGCAAGCTTGACCTTAAAACCCCCCAAACCCTAAAAGTAGAATACATTCACAATAGGTTCAAAACTAATATGAAAATGTTACTGCAGGAACAGAAGATATAATTAAGGGATGTCTCGACACATTAACCAAATTATCTCCCCTCCCTACCCATGATTCCTATACTTGACTCCACCACACGTATACCTTATGACTCGAACTTCCGCCCCAGGCCTCATTCAGATATTACCAGACAACCTTGACTCTGCCTACCTTGGCTCTGCAAAAGGTTACCAGACTTAAACCTACATCCACTTGTTTTATGTTCCTAATATGAATGACGTGTTACTCATGGCGCCTTAGCAAAAGCGTCAACTGTCAGCTCAAATATCAGATACTGAGTGCAAACCTCATACCATGATTCCTATTCTGTGTACGTATGTTACACAAGCACTTTGAAGCGGCCACCCTTGCAAGTTAATACATTCTAAAACTCAATTAATTTGTCCTCTAAGTATTTTGAGTAGGAAAATGTTATGTTTAATTTATAGGAGCCAAGCTTGCAATATCATTTACCTGGCCTGCAAGGGATAATGGGCATGGGCTATGCCTGCCATTATTCGTATATAGTATTAGGGCAATGGATATTCAGAATACTAGAATACTTTTCACACAATCCTCCGCCTTTCCAAGTTTTCAAAGTTCCATGGGTCATAGACCTTAACAAATTGTATGCTAACTCGCTGCAATACAAAAAGAGTTTCACTGAGCATTTTTATAATCCTGCCCAACAATTTAAAGGTGGGGTATGTTGCAGACAATCTTGTATACACTTCATAGGAATTGGGCACTTACAGATTCATGGCATTTTCTTAAACTGCACATTTTATTGCTACAATTCCTCACTTTTTACAGAGCCCTGTCAACTGGTATTGGAGGCTAGCACAGGAGCGGGGGTGGGGTACAGATGGAAGGGTACGGGGGAACACTCCTTTGGGGTGAAAAACAAATCAGCAACTTTCAAAAACCAAATCAGACGTTTTGGCAGGGCAGTATGGTGACGGAACTGCGTTTGTTTTCTGAAGGCTAGGATACTCTAGGAACACTCTAGGAAACTGTGCCTTCGGTTTCTTACTCTGCTCAGCTGCTGAGGGTTTTTCAATATGTTAATGTGTTTGCGTTTATTGTCTCTAGCATCCCCATGTATCTTGTCCAACTGATAACAGTGAATTTCATTAGTGGGGTCCCTAGTTAAAGAAGAAAGCACTCGATCTGTTGTACCTAGGAACATTGCTGCTATTGACTTAAAAGGCAAACATATGTGATTTGCTTCAACGGTGCTCCAGAAAAAACCTCAGTAAGACTCTAGTGGAATTGTGTCTATGCTGTGGTGAGGAAGGGTGGGCAAAACTGTAAGCTATATTATGTATCCTGTCATGTCACTTCCTATGTCAGGGTTACAAGGAGGGCTCTGATATGATATTACTTCCGAATGAAATGATTTTTCAGGGAATAAGAAAGTAATTATCTTTGCAGTGGGGATATTTCATGTTTATTAAAATATGTTTTCTCTTTACAATTCCTCTTGAGATTGGGCAGTAGTATTTGAGTTTCTACCAAAGCCACTGCTCTGCGAGTCACTGATTCAAAAAAATATCAGTGGAACTTTGTGGGTAGAAGCAGGGTGTAGGTTCCTATATGTTCATGGTTTTTCGTTTTTGTTGGGTACATTCTTCTGTTTTAGGGAGTAACAATGGATCGTGTATATGCCTCTCAGCTGTAAGGCTGGTTTTGAGCAAATGTCACAACTCACAGGACCACGTAATGTGTATAGCGAGCAGAGGCCCAGAAGGTCTGATCATCATAGTCTGTGGTGCTGTTACTCAATTATCGTCCTTACGCACATTTTGAGGCATGTTCTCCTGTCCCTTGAATTACTTCATTAAAGTGGCACATGAATTCCTATTTGCATGTTTTCTGACACATTCCTTTTAGTTGCCATTATTTAATTTGCAAAAATGTTATCCTGTCTGAATTCTTTGACAGCCACATCAGTGATAAGTGATATTTGCTTTTTTGTAAAGTATCTTTTTCAAATGTTTTTACACACTTTCTGCATTGTCTCTAAGCAGTTTCGACAAATGAATAGCCACAACTAAACCTATTGTTTATCCCGACCGTACAAAGCTTTTTAGTGCATACACAATTTATTTCTCTGCATATGAGTAATTTTGGTCATGAACCATGGCATATCATATGGCATATCTTGAGGTCTTGGACTGGTTGATGAGCTCTCCTTATAACCACATCAAATATTTGGTTTTGTTAAGCCTATATGTCTGGAAAAAGTGTTTCAAGATGCACCTTTTACACTGACTCGTAAAGAATTGCAGTGGTTGGGAAGGAGAAATTCTGTTCCAAACTCTGTGGAGATGGTAGCTCACCAACTACGCATGCTCAATGCTCACAAAGTAGCTTACCTCGTAATTTAGTTGCGCACATGGAAAATAAGTTGTGCACGAAAGCTAAGCATTTCCGCACTTAGGGAAAAATAATTAGAGGGAACATACTGCATATGATTCTGCCTAACACTAGACCTGAAATATAAGTAAATGTATATACAGGGAATAGACCTAATATATGGTAACTTGACATGAAATGTGGGAAATAAACTTTCAATAGACCTTAAATGTGGGAACTAGGCCTGAGATATAAGGAAATAGACCAGATATGCAGGGAATAAACCTAAGATACATTGGTACCCGGCACGCACGGTGCAACGGGAATAGAGCATGGTGATTGGCTCATTTGCGAGCCATACCACACGGTATTCCCTTTTACGCCCTGCGTGCCGGCTACTCTGTTCCCGGTAAGGGGCGTGGCAGCCCCTCAGCCAATGAGGAGGCTCGAAACAGGGCAATCCCCGCTCCAAGCCTCCCCATGGCTGGAGGATTCCCTCGTCCCCCGCCGGGGATTCAGGTAAGAATTTTTTTTTGTTTGTTTCCCCTTTCCTCCTAGATCCTCCCACCACACTTACCTTCTATCCCGCAGTCTGCGGCGGGGGATGATGGAAACCTCCTGCCGTGTGGAGACTCGGAGCGGGGGCATCCCCACTCCAAGCCTCCACACGGCTGGGGGCTTCCATCGTCCCCCGCCGGAGACCACGGTACTTTTTTCTTTTCTTCCCCACCCCACTTACCTTCTTTTTTCTTCTTTTCTCGGGAGGGGACACGCTGGGAACATAGTGTTCCCAGCGCACCCGCTCCCGATGCCCGCCATGGAAAGGGAAAACGGACTACGTTTTCCCTTTCCTGGCGGCAATTTTTTTTGTTTGTGTTATTTTTTAGTTTTTTTCAAAACGTGTTTCAGAACAGAAAAAAAAGCAATTAGTACCCCGGTCTAACGGGCCGGGGTACTAATGGCAATAAGCCCCTCGACTGCGGGCCAATACGGCCCGAGGTAATGCCCCCAGGGCTTCATTAAGGCCATCGTTACGCTCAGGCCTGTAACTACGGCCCCGGGGGCATTACCTGGGGCGGTATTGGCCCGCAGTCTCGTGGCTTATTGCCACAGTAAATAGACGTGAAATGTGCGAATATAGTAAATAGACATGCAATGTGGGAATTAGACCTGATATACAGGGAATAGACCTAACACACGGTAAATAGAGATGAAATGTGAGAAATAAACCTTAAATATGGGAACTAGACCTACATATAAGTAAATAGACCTGATATACAGGGAATAGACCTAAGATGCAGTAAATAGACATAAAATGTGGGAAATATATCTGATACGAAGGGAATAGACCTAAGATTCAGTAAATAGACATGAAATGTGGGAAATAGACCTTAAATGTGGGAACTAGGCCTGAGATATAGGGAAATAGACCAGCTATGCAGGGAATAGACCTAAGATACAGTAAATAGACATGAAATGTGGGAATATAGTAAATAGACATGAAATGTGGGAAATAGACCTGATATACAGGGAATAGACCTAATATATGGTAAATAGACATGAACTTTACTTTACTTTATTACATTTATTTAGGGCGGCCATGGACCCTAAGGCATGAGGGCGCTACAAGACATATACCAACAAATAACAAAGATCATGTTAAATACAGGTGTAAATGCTAAAAAGAGATGTACTCGTCAGATAAAAACAATATGTGAGTTAATTAAAAAGGTGAGTCTTCAACCTCTTTTTAAAGATCTCAAGTGACTCGATGCATCTCATGTCCAAGGGAAGAGCATTCCAAACCTTTGGTCCAATAGAGGAGAAGGGTGAGTTGGCCACTTTAATAGTTCGACATTTCGGTACCAATAATAGGTGCTGATTATTAGATCTTAATGTTCTGGTGTTTGTTCTCATGATAAGGAGCTGTTGTAGGTATTCAGGCATATTGCCAAGTCTACATTTTTGCTCTAGGGTCAGAGTCCTGAACAGGATTCTGGGCTCTACGGGCAGCCAGTGGAGATTGCGTCTTGCGGTCGTGACATGGTCTCTATATTTAAGTTTCATCACAGTTCTGATTGCCCCATTTTGGCATACTTGCAGTCTGTTGCAATCAGTCTTATTGAGTCCCATGAGGAGACTTGAGCAGTAATCTATTTTGGATCCTATTATCGCTCTTGCGATGGTCTCTACGTGGTCTTGGGATATGAGGGGCCTTAGATGCACTTAACGTTTAATGTAATAGGCACATGATGATACCAAACTGCTGACATATTGTTCCATCGTCAGACTTTGGTCAAAGGTCACCCCTAATGTTTTCACTTTTTTTAGTGGCATGATAGTTTCATCTCCCAACTGAAAACTATCATACTGTGTTCCAAATTTGTTTAGAGTGTGAGAAGATCCTATAACAAGCAGCTCAGTTTTTGATTTGTTCAAGGCAAGCTTGTTATGGACCATCCAAGATTCAATTAAGGCAAAGACTCTATTGATGGCAGGTTCATCTATGCTATGTAAGCCAGAGCGTGGGATGACACATTGAGTGTCATCCGCGTAATTGGTAAATATTATGTTCTCATGGTCAAGCATTGCAAATAGAGGGGCTGTGAAAATGTTGTAGAAAGAGGGAGAGGTGCAAGCACCCTGAGGTACGCCGCAGGTGATCGTAATGGGTTCAGATTCTGCCGTGCAGCAGAAAACCCTACTATCACATGAGAGGAGAGAAATGTACTACTTCGTGCAACCTGGTGGCCATGGTATCATGGTCCACCAGGTCGAACACCGCAGAGAGATCAAGAAGCATAACTAGTGTGGCTTCATTACGATCCATGCGGGACATAAGCTTGGACTTAAGTTTCAGATGCGCGGTCTCAGTTCCAAAGCCAACCCGGAACCCAGACTGATGGTCATTTAGAACTGGATATTTCTTTAGGTGATCTGCAATTTGTATGTAGGCCACGCGTTTAAGGATTCTTAGTAGAAACGCTGTGTTAGTGATAGGCCGGTAGTTATTTGGAGCATCGACTGAGAGGCCAGACTTTTTCAGAATGGGCATGACCCAGCCCTTCTTAAGATCCTGTGGGACCATACCAGAGGTTATGAAAGCATTAACAAATTTGCCGATAGAGGTGATTAGAGAGGGGGCGCAGGTTTTAATCAACATGGTGGTGTAGATATAACGTTCTTACATTTTGTGAGCTTAAGTTGGTTCATAATGATTTCTAGTTCTTTTTCCGTAACTGGAGATAGGTTGAAAGTGGGGATGAGCGAAGATCTTTGAAAGAAGCAGTCGCAGACTTAGACCCAGTACATTTTAAGTTAAAGCTCTTTTCCAAGAAGTTTTCCTTGATAGTATCTAGTTTCTTGTGCATGGCTTGTTGCATTTTATTACACAGGAGACATCATCAGTGATGGATCTCTCTGGGATAGTGTGATTGGTTCTTTCTTGTTCTTTCAGTACGCAAAACAGCTCTTTTGTGTCGTGTTGAGCATTTTGGATCCTATAGGTGAAGAAGTTATGTTTGGCCTTATAGGTGGAGGCTGTGGCTTTGTATTTACTGAGGAGCAGAGGTGTGTTACATGACTTCCATATATGGTAAGATTTGGGGATCAGTGACTTCAAAAATTGAAGTTCTGGTGTGAACCATAGGTTGCGTTTAGTATCAGGTTTTTCTGACTTCTTTTTGATGGGAGCCAGAATGTTAGCCACAGTTTCTAAATTGGTGGAGATTAGTTTTGCTAGTTCTTCCGGTGTGTCAAGTTTAGGATGCATGGATATAGAGTCAAATATTGGTTGTACTTTGTTTATAGTGATATTTTTTAAGTTCCGATACAATATTTCGGTATTATTTTGGCAATTCAATTTGATAGGAAGGTCAACCAAGATGTCAAAATTCACAAAGAAGTAGTCTTACCATGGACAAGGTGATACTAGTATGTTATTAATATTAATTGCGTGACTAGCTACCCAGTCTAGGGTATGTCCCATATTATGTGTGTGTTCTTGAATGAATTGTGTAAAGCCCAATTCAAACAGAGCATTTTGTAGTTCAAGTGCGACCTTGTCATCCTTGTGGTCAAACCAGAAGTACCATTTTGTATTTGCTTTGAGAGAGGAGAGTAGGAAGGCAGAGAGGTTTTTCACAAAGTCTACAACTATGTTAGGTGGTTTATATATGAGGAGTATGTTGAGGGTGTTCTCTGGATTCAAGCTAGTTTTAATACAGAGGGAGTCAACGCCTTCCATCACAAATGCCCTACTTGGCCAGATATTAAAAGTTAACCTGTGTATGAGGGCAACACCCCCTCCCCTTCCTTCTCTCCTGTCACATCTAATCATCCCATGACCAGATTAAGAGAGGGGCCTGCTGCTGTATGGGCCCATTATGCTCTTCAATATGTGTTGCAATCTCCAGGGCATGTTTTACTAGCGATCTGGTATTTATAAGGAGGAATTTAATGGAGGAATGGGGAGTGAGGGGTTTATTACGTATAGAATTAGAGATATGATCTTCTTTTAGAGGGAGGCTATTATCTGTATCCGTGAGAGGGTCAGGTATAAGGAAGTTGTAAGTGATGGATAAAACAATAGCAGGTGAGCTGGGTTGGGTTAGAGTAGCGAGCTCAGGCTTGTAGGTAGACCATGAAGTAATCTGGTCATCACTATCTTCTAGTGCAAGCAGGTTATTTATGTCCTCTAATGCCGTTTTAAGTCTGCTAGTTGTTTTACTAATATGATCTGTTATAATCTGTTGTTTCATTATTGTACCTTTAGCTGCTTCAAGTGCAGCAAGGACGTCCTGCAACCCCATATTCCGCTCGGAGTCCGGGAGATGTAAAGAGAGTGGCAGCACAGCACAACGCAGCTGGACGAGGACTGACGCTGACTGGTTTAAAATGTGGGAAATAGACCTTAGATATGGCAGCTAGACGAGAAATATGGGGAAATAGACTTGATATACAGGGAACAGACCTAAGATACGGTAAAGAGACATTGAATGTGGGAAATAGACAAATACAGGAACTAGACCAGAAATATAGGGAAATGAACCCAATGTACAGGAAATAGACCTAAGATACGGTAAATAGACATGAAATGTGGGAAATAGAGCTTAAATATGGGAACTACACCTTAAATATAGGGGAATAGACCTCATATACAGTAAACAGACATAAAATGTGGGAAATAAACCTTAAATATGGAAACTAGACCTGAAATACAGGGAAATAGACCTGATATACAGGGAATATACCTAAGATATGGTAAATAGACATGAAATGTGGGAAGTAGACCTGATATACAGATAATAGACCTAAGATACGGTAAATAGACAAGAGTTTGGAAGCTGAGGTTGGAAGCAGTATGTGGCACTCCGTGGAAGCACGGGGAGCGAAGGCTTCCCCTGTCCTCCCGAACATGGAGGAGGTTGGGCGGTCCCTGAGAAGCAGTCGATCGAGTCGAGAGGACCCAGTCCTGGACTTGAGAAGTCCCCTGAAAAAACCTACACGCCAGCGTCGACCTGTTCCTACATCATCTGCATCATCCGCAATGGCGGCGACAACACAAGAACTCTCAGGTATGAGTCTGCGTGACTCAAAACGTTTGGAAACAAGCTCAAATATTGATGTAATTAGGGGTATACCCCAACCCATGCCATCTTTTCCGCAAAACCAACGGGCAGACTCCCAGAAGGAGAAAACCCATGCGCTGACCCCTTTGGAGCAAGAACTCCCCTTTTCACCCCCCATTGCCGACAAGCCCCGTGCGCCCTACTTACCGGACAGAGGAGAGGTGGCGAATGGGGCTCAAAATGACGGGTTATTCGAAGCTGAGCCATCGCAGCATTTGCAGTCCTCGAGTCCCCGTCAGGAAGTCGAAGTTCCCGGGAAGTCAGTGGGAGTGGAGGTGGGTGAGGTGGGGGGAAAGTGAATCAAAACTGGAGGACTTGGCGGGGAGAACGAAGGTGGCCGCCGGCAGAGAAGTGTTCGCGCTGCAGGCGATCCCCACAGGACTCGAAGCAGACGCTGTGGGTGGGATAACCCCGTGCACTGCCTTCGGTGCAGAGCCGCCCGCCAGTCGGAACGTAACATGCTGGGAGGAGTCCAGAGAGGCTCTTCAGGACGAACAAGGGGAGACAACAGTGAAAGAAAACACAAACTCCCTAATAAACATTGCCATAGAGATCTACTCTCCAAGGGCCTGTCCCGACCTGAAGAGTCCGGACACTATGACCGAAATGGATAAATCTTTTTTAGAAGAAAGCATGGATTTAGGGGAGGGTCTAATAGTGGAAACAGCGATCTCGGAATTGAGGATTGAACTTGGTGATAGCTATCCTCAAAACCACGATTCCCTGCCCGCATGCAATGAACAAAAAACAATATGTAATTCGAAGAGCCCAAATACAACGATCGTCCTTGTCAAATCTTTTATAGAAGAAAACAAGCAGTTCTAGGAGACTGACAAAGAGGAGCTAATGACTACAGAAAAGGGGGTTGATTTCAGTGATAATGATCCCGAAAATTCATGCCATTCACCAGCACATAATGAACTTCAAGGGGTAGGGGATGGGATAATACCCAGGAAATTGCCACCAAAAAATTCCCCAAAGAAACTAGGAAATAAACAAAGAGGCAGTAAGCCAAAGTCATTAACATTTACGGGGAAAATGCCTCAGAAAAAGACCTCAGATGTACTAACTAAAAGAGCTCTGAGGAGAGCAATACCTAGACAAAAAGCAAACACTCTCCATGCTAATTCAGTAGCAATTCAGTAGCAAGATTTTTTAAAAAAACCATTGATGGAAGAACATCGTCAAATGGAAGAATTGTCAGACGCTGAGTTGTTGGAGGGTGATGTTTCCCATACAAGCGACAGATTACAAGAACGGAGGTTTGTATAGTCAGGGATGAGAACGGACTCTCCATGAGCAGTCCTAAAAACAGGGATTCGATATTTTAAAGACCCAGATTTACAGGGGAAGCAGGTTGTCCCGAGCCTGCCCCTACAAAACAACACACAATCAGAGAAAATACATGAAACCACTAGCGATATTTCAGGGGAAAGCCAGAAGCAACAGGCAAAAGGGTGTTCCTCCATACCAGAGGTAGTCAATATATTTGACAGTAATAGGGAGGTTGATCCATGCGCATTGAAGGAGTCCAGCGGGACATCAGCGCAGGAAACAGACCCAGTATGAGATGAAAGGCTCACAAGGGACTCATTACAAGAGAGCTTACCTGTAGATAAGGCCCAGACAATTTCAATTTCAATGAAAAAAAATATCTTACCGCAAGCAGGAAATAACGTAAGGGATCTGACATCGGATGCTCTACCTGTGGAAAAAAATCAAGAAAATATATCAGAAAAAATAATAAATATAGAAGAGGAATTTTAAGCTGATAATTCTCTGAGGTCCAACGTTTCTGGACATTGCTTTTCGGCAGGTCCTCATCAGCGACCCTCCCCACAAAATAGAAGATGCTCAAATTGGTCAGTGAACAATGAGAGAAAGACACCAACACGTAATAGAAGATCTTCAACCGTGACCAGTGACAATGAGAATGGATTAACAACTGAAAAACAGACATTTTCGCAATAATGTCAGTGATAAATATTGCAATGAACCCAGTCTGCAAATTGTATGAATCCATACATGATACCTTAAAGGACCAGCTAGCTCTGGTAGCAATGCTCCACACGAAAATGATCTATGTTGAAGGTTTCATTACGGCTATGGAACTAAGGGGGGGGGATCTCCACACTCTGAACAGTTTATTGAACAGAGAACCCAGACAACAAAATAAAACAGAAGCGACGAATAATACCAAGCAAATTAATTCAACCGCTACGCAGACCGAGGACACAGCTAAAGCAGTCAGGAAAGAGTCGGACGAAAACCAGCTGGGTGAAACGCAAATGATAAAAGAAAACGAGATCACCCCTCGGTACGTCCGAGAAGAACATAAGAAAGGCCCCCAATTAAAAGCACAAAATCAACAAGGGGGTAAACGGCAGGGTGACACAAAGAAACTAACTACAAATGGGTGTGTAGTCCTGACTTTAGAAAAAGACGTTCTGAGCACGACGCCCGTCGAGGGCGTAGGAGTAAAGGACATCAAATTGAGGCTCAGAGAGCGAAATCTCAAAACACGACCCTGGAGTAAAGACAATCTAAACCACAAATATTGGAACAAACAACATACCCGCTTTTTGCAAATGAGAAAACGAATGCAAAAAAAGTTGGACAGAGAATAGTCACACTAGAAACACAGCTGGTCCACACGGTGATGAAAAAGGAGTCAGCAAACTTCCAGAATAAAAACATCCAGCCAAATGAACAAACGACAAACCGAACTGTGTTCTTCCGAGACGTAGAGCTCCCAATTGTGGAAAAAGCAGATCAAGGTTCGTGCATAAAAGGTCGACAAAAGGAGAACCAAGTCCTGGATGAGAGCACCGATCTTATGGAGTTGTCGATATACTCTGTCGAAACCGTGGACACTGAATCCAGCTTAGAGATGCAACAATTAGAAGGTGTGACAAAAGAAGCAGGAGTCAAAACTAATGGAATTGTAGAAAAAGATCAAAAAAGTCCTTTTCTCACCTTAAAAGAAAGGCGTGATAAAATTGCCGGGGCCCCTAAGGCCAGCAAAAGGGACAAAACGTTGCCAACAGAAATAGAAAAAAGATGGACTGACTCCAGAGAGAAAGAATTGTACTCACGGGACAGGAACCACAGGAGCAGTTCATCCCGTACAAAAGGAATCATGAAAACTCTTGGGAAGAAGTCAAATCCGTCAACAATCGTAGGAAAGAACATACTCAAAAAAAAACTCAAGAGATTCAGATTATGAGAGAAATTCAAGAAATAAAAGAAATAACAATTCAGAGAATGAGAAAGATACTTACATTCCATATAGTAAAAAAATGGGTAGTGAAAGGTTTTTTAAATTGGAACGTGTGGGGGACACACGAGATAAACTGATACTGAACAAGAAGAACATAATGGCCCTAATGAATTGTATACCAAATCTGAGGCAGATCAATTCGGACGACATCAGAATTGTGGAATTTAGTTCCTCGGGGAAAAGAGACTGTGTCTATCTACATATCCCTTCTCCAATAATCAGAGCAATGATAACATTGGAACAGGAAAGCTTTCATATGCTGGGGTATGACGTTTGTGAGTGTCATCTAAGAAGCCAAAAATTGGGGCACGGAAAAAGTAAACCGGAAAAACAAGAGAATACAGTCAAAACAAGAGAAGGGTCAGGCCAGCTCAAAAGGACTAAAATCTAGACCAATTGAAAGGTCGAAACAAAAAGAGGCAGAATCCACAAATCCAACGCAGCTCGATTCCCCGGAGAGGGAGACCCAAAGAGGAAATCCTACAACTGGTGAAACGGTGACAACTCCATATTTGGACCCTCTCAACAACGGTAGACACCCCAAGGGCCCTCTTCGGAGCCTGACAATAACATTTGCACAAGAAGATTTAACCAGGGACAACGGACAAACAACCATAATCACCCCCAACGATGAAGAAAAAGGCACCCTCACTAGATGGTCGTGGATTTCAAAAGCATTAACAAAGAAGAGCTAGCCACCCAGGGAAGTGAAGGACAGCACGGAACAAGCGCCGAGAGCTGACCCGGAAGAAGCAGGAAAAGATACTATCGTAATGGGAAGTTGGAATACCAGAGGTTTTAGCCACCTCTTGGCAAAAAGTGATGTAAATCTAGGGGAGTTTGACATCTTATGTCTCCAAGAGACATGGTTAATGAATAAACCCTTTTTGGAGGGATATGAAACCTTCCTATCCCCAGCGACGCATTCGGGGAAAGGCTTTCCATTGTCAGGTTTGCTGACAGCCATCAGATCTGGAGTGGGAATCCAATATATAAAAACGGAAGTGTCAAATGCTCATTTCCAAGTATCCGTTTTGAAATGGACAAAAACATCTGCGGATACTAATAATCAAAAAGTTGCAAAGGAGGAGACAGTGGTTTTGATAAATACCTATTGGAACCCAGCAGTAATTAAGAATAAAGACTTCCTGAAATTAGCAGATTGCATATTGGAGAAAATACATTTAGAATGAGCGCCCAAATGTATTATTCTTTGTGGGGACTTTAATGCGATCTGCTCTAAAAGCATAATTTTCAATGGAACCACGAAAAAAGTCCCACTAAATATGGTCCGAGGCCACTTATGGAAGGCGACGATGTCAGCATGGGACCTTCATAGTTTAGAGACATCAATGCGCAGTGGGGGTTTACTTATCCCGACATGGGAAAGAAACAACCACAGTGCAAATTTAGATCGCATATTTGTCTCTAACGAAATGCTGAGGATTATGGTTGATTTTGAAGTGGTGAAAACATATAACAGTGATCACAACTTATTAAAAGTAAAATGGATCAACACGAGGAGGCCTAGACCAACCATGGCCGTCGGGATTGAGACATGTAAAGGAGGCACAAGGTTGAGACTGTCAGCTAAAGCAGTGGAAGAGCTAACGGGTACATACACTATCATATGCAAACGAAAGCATCAAAGGGGGTTGAAAAACGAAAAAGACAACATCAATTACCATCCATTGTTAAAAGTTTATGAAAAGGAAAAAAATGTATGGCCTAATCATGAAATAAAAACCCACATACACGAATTTAATAAATGCATTGTGGAAGAGAGGAAAATATTAAGAAAACTTAAACCCCTTGCAAGCAAAACACATACCCTTGAGATGGCGAACCAAGTTAAAACCACTGTAAGGATATACAAAAGTTGGCTATGGCATCAAAGAGCTGTAATCACCCAAGCAGATGCAACTGCAATGCTGAGGACAGTATGTAGCCGGAAATCAAGAGACTTCTGGACCTTGATAAGAACAACGTCAGGGATCCAAACAAATCCAATAAATAACTTTGTTGGAGAAGAAGCGTGGATTAAGCACTTCAGTGACCTATTCCAGAAAGTCGGGTGTCATAATTCAACAATTCCAACAGCCTCTAACACCGATTGGATGACAACATGGGATCGGGACGCCAATAAGAGAAAACTGGTCCATTTGAACAATTCAAGGGCCCCCGGGCCAGATGGCATTACAAACGCAGATCTAAAAGAACATCAAGAAGAATGGACGGAATTTACCCATGAGGTTATAAAGAACTGTACATTACACATATCCATACCCACCTCTTGGACGACTGCAACTATTGTGCCAATTTATAAGCATGGACCAAGAGAGGAACCAAAGAAGTGTCGGCCATTAGCACTCCTCAATGTCATTGGAAAAAATGTCGGCTCATTACTTTTGGAAAACTTTCAAAAATGGGCAAGAACCTCGGGCACTGAGGATCCACTTCAATCGGGGTTTGTGAAGGATGCCGGGACGGCCCCAAATATCTTGCTGTTAAGCATCTTAAAAAGCAAGATTCTCAAAAGGAAGTCCTAAAATCCATCTGGCATTTGTTGACCTGGTCCAGGCTTTCGACCAGGTCAACCGGGAAATCTTATGGGAAATATTAAGAGCAAAACGCTGCCCGGAAGGCATTTTGGAACCCATTAGAGCTCTTCACCAAAACACCTCTGTAGTGGTATGCTTAAATCGAGAAGGGCTCCGTTCAGAACAAATTCACATGGCCAGAGGAGTAAAGCAAGGGTGTCCCCTTGCCCCGACGCTATTCAACTCATACCTGTGGGATATTAAAGATGGAGAACTAGTGATCCGCTCATTTCCACCAGCAGTAGGAAGATATAAGATCTCGAGACTTCTCTACGCGGACGATCTCATCTTACTGGATTATACACTGATTGGCCTGCAGCGCCAATTAAATGAGTTGGTAGTTTACATAAAGAAGAATAACTTGGAAATTAACAAAACCAAAACCAAAGTTATGACTATGGAAAAACATAACATCCATACCGAAACATTCAGATGGACCCTGGGAGGGGAGAAGATTGAACAGGTGGGGGAATTTAAGTATCTAGGGGTGATTCTTAGCAACAACAAACAAGAGTGTCCAATGCAAAAACATCTTTTGGAAAAATTGAAGAATCTGGCAAGTCAGGCCAAAGCGATAGACAGAAGATTCTGTCAATTTACAACAATCCCCTTGATACAATTTTACAAGGGCAAAGTGGTTCCTTCCCTAATCTATGGCGCAGACGCTATGTTGATGATCCCGCGAAAATTCTGGAAGCGCATTGAAGAGCTCTTCTGGCGAAGTATATTGAACTTACCAGCGTCAACACCTGTTTCAACGATACGTCAATGTTAGGGAGAATTCTCTGTAAAGGCTAATTTCCCAAACCTAGTGAGTCCTCCAGCAGCTTTGCTGGATTTTTTGGGGTTTATTTTTTTCTCCTGCTAAGAGTGAGACTCTTTTTCTCCCACTCTTAGACATGATTTGAGGTGTTCCTTTGACTTTGAATGTGTTTTATGGGCTATGGGGTCCTTTACCCCATAGGGCTTCATGTGTTTTTGGTATGTGGGTTACACAGCACCCTCCGTGCCGTAACCCAGGGGTTTTGTAGCGACCCCTAAACATAGACTCCATACCCTGGGACTGACTACTGTCTCCCAGGGCATGTAAAGTCACCATTGGCTTTACTAGTCCCAAATTATGAACAGAAACCAGTACAAACCATCATATTGTGGACGTACTGGTCGGGGCAATTCGATTGCCCCGGGGTCTGTTGTTCGAGGGGGCACGTCCCCCCTGATCAAGTTTTGGCTGGTGGCAGTGGATACTACTTTTTATATTCGACCGTGAATATTTTCCTATGGGATTTTCCCATTGTTCGAGGCTAGCACTTTTTAATATAGCCTCGAACATACCGCCGGTTTATTAAATTAATAGTAAATCACTGGTTGGTAATTTTTGCCGAAACTCGGTTCCAAAATGGCGTTTGTTTTCGCTTCTGTGACTCCAACCCAAGTCGAGCCCTTTGTTCCACTTTTTGGCGGGCTTATCCACAGAAGCCTCCAAAAGTGGTGCCACTCTGTCTGGGTACCACAGGAGGTGTGGGAGGGGGTTTAGGAACCCTGGACTGAGTTGCCTTGGCAACTCAAGTCGCACTCTTGGGTGATTGGCCCAAGTGGTGAGCCGCCCGGCTCACCACTTAGCATGTTTGATTGACAGCTAGGCTGAGTGAATGGGGGTTTGCTGCATAAAAGCCCGGAAAACTTAGAAAAAAAAAACACAGCTAGTGCTTATTTTAAAAAAAAAAATAAATAGCACTTACCGAGATTCAGCTGCAGCTTTCCTGCTCTGGTCTCCGGTCCCCGTCCTCCGCGTACAGCACCAATGAAGGAAAAGCCACCCAGCGGTAGCTTTTGTTTACTACAGCTGGCTGGCTTTTCCTTCATTAGTGCCGCAAAAGCAAAAGCCAGCACAGGCGGACATCCATTTCACAAAATGGATGCGCCCATGTGCTTGCTTTTGCGAATTTTGAGCTTGAATAGCTCAAAATTTTACATAGGAAGTTTTAAAAAAAAAGTGCTAGTATTTCTTTTTTAATGTTGCCTATCTATTTTTTAAATAACATTTTTTGCTGGACTATCCCTTTAAATATGGATGTTATACCAGAAATATAGGGAAATGCACTGATATACAGAGAATAGACCTATGAAACAGTAAATAGACATGAAAGGTGGGAAATAGACCTTAAAATGGGAAATATATGTAAAATATAGAGAAACAGAACTGATATTTTTAGGGAGAATTATATGCAGTCCCCTTTGGGAAACACCACACACAATTAAGACTACAAGTGCAAGTACAAATTCACCTTTGGTCCAAGCCTGTACTACACAGTGAAGTGGTAGCGATGGCTGAGCAGCCAGACTTATCTCAAGAGTAAAGTGAGAAGTATTAATAGTTACACAAAGGACAGCAATTACTATGATTCAAACAAACACTTACTCAAGGTTTCTGAGTAAAATAATATACATTTATTTACACTTCAGTTATTAAACATTTCACTATTATCAAGCAGTTGAAAAAAAATCACGATTCTATACACTACACCAGACCCAATAGATTCTGGACATGTTAGGCTCAGAATGAAGTGTGAGCAAAATGGCACTCCAGTAATTTAAAAGGCAGAGAAAAACAAAGTTAGACAGAGGTTGAGCAGCACCAACATGTAAGTAAGCAGGGCAATCTAGAAAGAGGAACTACAGTGAGGAAATCAAATCAAGAGGCCAGGGCCAAAGTCAATGGACCAAAGTCTTTGCAGAGGATCACACAGTTCAGGGTAGTTCGCGGTTAAGTCTTTGCCAAGAGTTCAGAACGAAGTTGGTCGGACGAAAAGTTACTTTAAAGACTAGAGAAGTACAAGCTCTCAGATTGGTGAAAGATTTCACACACTTTCACCGTGGCTGGACGAAACGAACAACTGGGATAGTACAGTACATTTAGAGCAGAAGAATGCTGTAGCTGAGGCAGACGTTCCTGGCAGGTCCTGCAGGCTCACGGTTCCTGAAGCAACTGTCAGACTGACAAGAAGGAGGAAGACTGAAGGGTCCTGTACTGCCCAGGGAAGAAAACGGCAGCAGAGCAAAGTGACAAATAAAAGGTGCGCTCCTTAAAACCCAAGCAGAGTCCATTCCTCTTGCCTATCCACTTCACTGTAGCTCTGTACAGCAAATTCGACCAGAGAAGGGAGGCTTGGCGAGCAGTTTGGTGAACTGGTTGTTCCCACCAGCTCAAGGGGAGAAGATTCCTTGCAGATCTTCCCTGTCGTCAAAGTTTGAAGATTCGGACCCGCAGCAGGGCTTCACCGGGAGGTTCAGTCATCGTAGAGGTCCTCTTCTGTCAGTTTCTCATCGACTGTCTCAATCCAGTGGCGACTCTGCCTTTCCAGACCCAGAGACCTGCTTTTTATGCAGTTTTCCCCCATTAACACAGCCTGGCTGTCAATCACGCAGCAAGGTGCCTGTCCCGCCGGGACAGTCACCACAGCCAATCATACCAGAGTACGACATGGGTCTCCAAGGAGACCCTGTGCAGGGAGTCTCAAACCCCTCCCTCACATCATGTCCGCTTGAGACATTCAGGCGCCTAAGTAGGGCTTCTGCGCAGAAGCCTGCGAAAGGTCGGCGAACAAAGGAATCAAACCTGGTTGGCACGCAGAGTAAAACACGAGAAAGAATTTAACAAAAAGAAATGGTGAATAAACCCAGCCAGAACTGTATAAAAGTAAATATGGTCCAGCGGGTTTAAGTTCGAGGGTACTAAGATAGCCTAAAACAAAACCAAGGCTATTTAATATAACCGCGGTAGGAAAAATAGGGTAGTTACCACTGCCACCAGCCAAATCTTGATGAAAAGGGAACAACATAATGTTCCATGAGAAACAGACAAAAAGGGATAACTATTAACCCTTTCCAGAACTCTATGTAAGATAGTTTGTACTGGGTCTGTGGATTTAAAAAGACTAATAAAGTCAATGGCAACTTTACATGTTTGGGGAGACAGTAGTCAGTCCCAGAAAATGGAATTTAAAGGGGATGTCTGAAAAAGACAACCCTGTGTCACTGCACTGAAGGTGCGGTGCAACACACAGTAAAAAGATGATGCCTATGGAGTAGGTGAGGCTGCACAGTCTATGTACACAAAAATGTTAAACACACACAGCAAAACACATGTAAGAGTGGGAAAAAAAAGGCTCACACTCTTACCAGGTGAAAAAATTAATCTTAGAAATCCAGCAAAGCTGCTGAGGGACTCAGTAGGTAAGGGAAAAAGCCATTCTGGAGAATTCTCCCTAACAGATATACAGGGAATAGACCTAAGATACGGTAAATAGACATGAAATGTGGGAAATAGACCTTAAATATGGGAACTAAACCTGAAATACAGGGAAATAGACCTGATATACAGTTAATAGGGTGAGGCCAATATGAAGCATAAGGTGAACAAGCTTTACTCACTGGTGCTGTTTGAAAACTCTCCCTCTGCACAGGGCGCACAGTCAAAGCAGCAGATGGGACGCCCCTCCATATGAACTTTCCGGGACCCAGGGGGGCAGCTCTCACTGCAGACAGAGCGCGGGATCTGCAAGAAAGAGAGATTCATAGAGAACGATTCACTTGTAAGAGTCAGGTCAGGGCTCGGGATCTGCTGTAACCCTTCTTGGTTGGGATTATGACAGTCACACATTTAAGTAAAGCATTTATCAGGGAAATGGAAATGTACACATCAGTCTTTTTCAGACCTGTTAAGATGCCGTCGCTATTGAGCGCATAGATAACGTTCATCTCCATGGAACAAGTGGGGGCTGATCACTCACTCCAGTAGCTTTCAAGTTCTTTACTGTGTCTTAAATCACTGTTCATGCATGTTGCATTGTTCTTGAGCAATTTAATTAAGTTAAGGAATGTTATGTTAAGTAATGATGGGTTCTTCAATCCCCAGAGCTCTGTCTGTGTGCGTGGGAAGCAAGCATAGACTTAGTGCATCATTGTATAAATAGGGGCATAGCTCAACACAGGCACTAGTTGATGCAGTCTCTAGACATATTTCCTAAACTGTGGAAAAGCTGTGTACAGACCACCAAAGGTTTTGCAAGTGAGCATGGCGTGGTGCAGAGAGCAATGGATGCCTAACAATCTCTCTCCTGCTCCTTCTATATGAAGTAGACTCCCCAGACCAGATTTCTTCTGAATTGTATTTTTTAAAGTGAGCTACGGTCCAACAGATGTCACTTGTTTCAAGTGGTGACTATTATTATTACTGTGTTTACTCCCAAACCCGCAGATTGGTGGTCGGTTGCCAGGAGCAGTGTTGTGCTCCAACGTCATCGAGTTACATGAGGTAAACAATGGGCATAGGCAGTGCGGGGCTCAGCAGCCTTCGCTTATGGAAATGCTGTGCATGATAATAGCAGTAATACACAGCGATCTCTCCCTTGTGCCCCTGTTCAGCTGTATTGGCAGCGAGAGACGACCATGGGTAGAGACTCTAGCTATGGGACTTTGTAAAGTAACTTGACAAAGCCTATGCAGTACTGGCCTAGATGGAGAGTGTCCAGCACTCTGTGAAGATAGTTCCCGGAGATTGAGTCAAATACCTGCTCGGCATCCAGCGCTGCTGCAATCGCTCATGCCAGGGAGATAAATTTGCGATAGTATACAGAGGAACCTCAGTAAGTTGTGTACTGTGGATCACAAAGGGAAGAAGCCCGACTGGTTCTTTGGAAAACCTACAACCCAAGCCAATTGTGCCTGAGGCTCTCCCTTCTGGTAAGTCTCAATTGCATGCTCAACCTCTTCCACTGTGAACTTCACGTCAAGGGAAGGTGAGTCCTCTGGTGTCAGGTGGGGAAGATCTATCCCGTGCATGTACTGAGTAATTCCTTGGCACTAATGCATTTCTCTGTCAGCACAGAGGATGTAAAGACTGGAGGGGGGTATCTGTACCCCTGCTCTCTATATGGCAGAGGAGATAGGGTAGCTATGGACGAGCAATCAAGGCTTCAGCTCTCAGGAGGTGATGCAGGCTGGTTCTTAAGAACAGTGTAGTCCCCAAGCACCCACAAAGGAATGTCCACACACTATGTTAGTGAAAACACAGTTCTTTATATAAATACGGCTTTGATTATGTACACATACAATAACACATTTTGTGCTCAGGCAATTCGAACTTGGTAAATATATACAGTCTCCATGTGGTACCACCATTACTCCTTTGATTCCATTGAAATGCATGAACTGTAGACAGTTTCAATATGGCATACAAATCCATTAATAAACAGTGAACCAACACTAGACTTGAAAAGGAAAACAAGTTGGTTATACAATTGGCAGAATACTGGGCTCCTACGCTAGGCACAGTTCTGTATGAGGCTCCCCACACCTGGACACCCTGTAAATCATGCAATTCAACCAGCCCAGTCCATATATTGTCTATTAAAGTCTTATTTCCTTCTACAAAGTTTCTACCACCCCAATGTACCTGGTATAGAAGATTTCTTCGATGGGTCATCGACAAATCCTTCTTGAGTGGCCCCCTTTAAGGCAGGAGCCACAGATCGTCGATAGTCCTCGAAGAAGGTGAACTTGGCGTTGAGAGTCCTCTATGAAATGTTTGGTGGAGTCAAGGCAGCAGCTTTGGTCTGGGCGGTGCTCGTTGACGATCGGTCGTGGACATCCTGCAAAGACAAGGCATGCGGTGCACCTCGACAGCGATAGTTTGTTGCCGCAAAGAGTCACTGAAGAATTTTGGCCCAAAAGGGCATCAGGTCGTTGGCATTTTTCTGGTCTTCGGGTGGCGGGAAACCCACAGGCGGATTCAGCTCAGCACGTCTGTGACCTCGACTTTCTCCAGCAGGACAAAGCAGTCGACGGTGTGGACAAAAGAGTCCTTTGATTCAAGTGTTTTAGGCAAAAGGTTTAGCAGTGCCGCTCCGGTTGTCATTGGCATGGTATCAAGCAGTTCCCGCTTCTGGGCAACACAGCTTCGACAGGCTTCCAGCAGTTATGGCGGTCCTCCAAACCCTGGTCGATGACGATGGCCTTGACGTCCAGCTGCTTTACTTCGGATTCCTCTGCGGTCCCTGTCTCTGATTTACAGTCTTTCCAAGGCTAGCTTCCAGGGCACTTTGGCAAAGATTAGTGGTCTGCACAATGTTCCCTCGTAACTTGGGAAAAGGTCTCCTAGCCAGATCCTCTCTTGGATCAGTTCCTTGAAGGCACGGCAGCTTTCAGATTGCATGGAAGAGAAACAGCAGTTCACCTTCTTCTTACCGGATCGGCTTTGAGAATAAGCATCAAGTTTCGACTTCAGCTTCTAAACAATTTCCATCAGTGAGAGGTCCCCAGATATACTGTTTGGTCTCTCATTCATTCTGCTGGGTCACATTCAGGCAACCAATCATTCAGAAGGGCATTTAGGCAGGCAGGCAGCCAATCAGGCTCACAGTGCATTCAGGCCATTCTCCTCCCTCCAGACACCCACATCAAGGAATGTGTATTGGGACAAGCACCCAGCCATTCAGCACTCCACACTGCATTCATACCATTTTCGGGCAGGGCTGTCTCAGCCTTTGTATCACATACCAGAAACCAGGCACCCATAACATGAATTGCATATTGGTCACACACTCCATTTACCCAGGTCCCACCCCAAAGGTGTACTCACAACACACAGTGGGCCTCATTACGACCCAGGCGGACTTCGCGGTGCTAAATGCACCGCGAAGCATGGCGGAAAGCCGCCGATAGCGCCATGGGGGTTGGCGGATTTACCGCCCCATTCCGACCTCGGCGGAGCGGTAAATCCCCAATCCCCATTTTACCCTTCCCCATTCCCATTTTTGCCCCATAGGGTATAATGGGAGTGGGGAAGGAGTTAATTACGCCACCGTAAAATACGGTGGCGTAATTAACAACGAGGTCCCGTAGCGCCATGGTTTTCTCCGGCTGGTAAAACCAGGCGGAGAAAACCTCCATGGCGCTACGGGAACTCGTAGTATGGCGGAGAGGTACGCCATGCACTACGCTGGCGTAACACCCTCTCCGCCAGGGTCCTAATGAGGCCCAGTCACTGGGAAGGCTCCAGCCGGTCTGGCCTGGACTTTCCCACAATACCATATTTGGAACTTCCACCCAACAGCCAGTCAGGGGGAAGGGGCAGAGTCAGGGCTTCCCAGGACTTTGGGAAAATAAGGTAACAGGCAATAGAAAGCAAGAGGCTGCACGGGCCACTTGTCTCCTATCAGGAATCAACTGATTCAAATGGCAGGGCCTGGGTTTAACAAGAAATGGAGGATACTCAGAGCACCTGTCAAATTCAGCATGGAGCTGCCACCAGCACATACCCTGCTCTGTTGGCCACACACAGGTGCCCAAAAACATACACTAGGGGTACAGGGTTGTACCCCCACCCATGGGTGCCATAAGGGTATCCCAAGCATCTGTTGCCCCAATCAGAAAGAGGAAGAGCTGCACTGCCAGGTGTCCCACATGGACTTTTTGACAAAGAATTATACAGAACACATATGAAAAAGGAGATCAGGACAAGGACATGGAGGCCCTGTCCCTCCAATGCATTTCCAGCATCACAGTCAGTGCTATAATTATGGGTAAAAGCATTGTTTATACCGATGGTGTCTGTTACAGGACTTGCTGTCCGATCCTGTATCTCTGTGATTGTAGTATTGTTGCCCTCGTGTTTGATCAATCCGGCTAATGTGTGCCCCATTCTATCGGCCTCACTGTATTTATGAGCCTGGACCAGCCCACTGATATAAGGAATCTCACTTTCAACCAGAACCTGAAAGTTTAGGAGTTCACTTTTTATCATGCCTAAAAAAGCCTCCCTCCGCACAGTGCCATGTTGGTTCTCCAGGGCTCGTATCATCTCCTCTGAAGCTGTCAGCTCCCTTCTAATCTGCTACAGGATCACACCCACCGAGGATAGTGCAATTCCCCTTACATAAACCTTGAATGATTCCCACAGGGTTGAGGAACTTGAAACCGAGCCGCACTTATATCAAAGTATGTGGCAATGTTGTCTTCCATGTCTTCAAAGAGTGCTGACCCCAACATCCTCCACAACTATGGGAGACATGCTCTGCATCGAAACCAAGAGATTGGGGAATGGTCTGAATATGTGCAGGGTAGAAGGGCGCACCCATCTAGAGCCCCCAGGTGTGCCATCGACACCAGCCAGTTGTCTACTCGCAACATAGTGTTGTGCACCAAAGAATAAAAGGAGAATTAGCTCGCCACGCATCCATCAGCTGAAGTGGAGACACATAGGGCCTCATTACGAGTTTGGTGGTAGCCGTGCCTGTAAAACAGACATGGCTACCGCCAAACTCGCTACCGGCACCGCCACACATGAATGGGCATTTACCAGCCCATTGAGAGTTAAACGGGACGCTAATGGCCCATTCGCGGGTAGCGGTATTACCGTCTCCCCATCCCCATTCTGCCCATAGGGCAGAATGGGGGTGGGGAGCATGGATGCACCGGCACCATTAATAACAGTGCCGGTGTACCCGCTGGTTTTGTAAACAGGTGGTGCACAGCCCGCCAGGTCAGACCTCGCAGGCTGTCAGGCACCCACAAGCAAAATTCATAATTTGGCGGTATGGTGCCAACGGTGCCGGTGCTGAACCGGCACCGTTGGTACTGTACCGCCAAAGTCGGAATGAGCCCCATAGTCCACCTAATGACTCTTGTGGATGCTGTATGCGCCCATCGTCGATGAACGGTCTATTTGTAAGTCGAGTATAGGATTAAAATCACCTCCCCATATTACTACAAAGCCGTCAGAGGAATCCCACATCTGAGCTAACTCTGAATAAAAGAAGGGGTCATTCACATTAAAGTCATACGTGCTAACCAACAGTGTTTTCACACCCGCTAGCACCCCCTCCCCTCTGCCTTATATTCTGCCAACTTGTTGTTAATCTCTTCTAGAATGATATCCACCTCTTCTCTGTTCAGTGTTGCCACAAGGTCTTTTTCTATCCCTTGAATTTCGTTGTTAAGGTCTGCCAAATTGTTTGCCAATTCTTGAAGAGTGAGTAGTATAAGGTCTAGAGAACACTTATTAAGTATGGCCTCCCATTTTTTTACAAAGCTTTTGCTCTCTTTGCACAACGTAGAGCGCAACTGGATTCGTAGGCCAAGGCGGAACTTGAAACTAAAAAAAATCCCGAAATTTAAAAGAGACACATATGATTATTTGAAAGATGAGGTCTACACATGGATGGACAAATATGGTCCTCCTGAAAGGAAATCCAAACCTACAAACACTAGTGAGACATCAAGCTCAGGAACAGACACAGAGAGAGTGTCCTCTAATATAGAAGAAGAAACCCTCCCAAGTACGTCAGGTTCTTCAAGACCATCGGAAGCATCAACAAGAGGCAGACAGCTTTTTTCGACAAAGGAAGAAGAGAACAAGAAGGGGGGGAGAAAGACAGAGAGGAAAACCAAACACAAGATTACAGCAAAAGAAAACATTGTAATTAATTTGTCTACAAGAACACTGACCACCCAAGAAATGCAAACATTACAGAAAGTTCTTAGTTTTGTGCCAACATACGATAGCACACTATTCGAGTCCAAAATAGAATTATACAAATTGATCAGGAAAATTAAGCTGAAAGTGTTCTTTAGGGAACTCGAACAAGAAGGAGAACAAGATATAAAAGAAGAGGATTTCAAAGAATTCAGGAGTTAGAGTACTTTCATCCCTCCGCTTACCATACCTTCAATTGACATTTTCCAAAAACAAGTAACGAGAGACTTTGAAAAGATGTGTTTTAAGTCCAACTCAACACGCAATATAAAACCACACACACTGAAATTAATACAAGATCTATATGGAGATCCATCAGTGACTATTAGGTCTGCAGACAAAGGAGGTGGTCTAGTATTGCTGAACACAACAGACTGCGAAGAGGAATGCGAATGACAACTGAGTGACACAAACACCTATGCACAACTAGCGAACGATCCAACACCAGAAATCAAGTGCAATTTGGAAACACTATTAGATAAGGCTGAAGAACTCAAATGGATCCACCATCACACAAGGAAATTTCTGACAAACCCATACCCTCGGATACCACATTTCTATACATTACCTAAGGTGCATAAAGACCCAACGAAACCACCAGGGAGACGATTGTAGCAGGGATGAACAGTACTCTAGAACCTCTTGGTAAATACGTAGACTACTTTTTACAACCTCTCATTCAAAAAACGAGTACATACATCAAGGATTCGACTCATTTTCTGAAATTTTTAAATTCAATACCATTTGACTGCAATAACTTTTACTTTACAATAGACGTCAAAAGTGTATATATGTCAATCCCACATGACCTAGGAAGTGAGGCTGTAGAATGGATACTACTCAAGGCAGCAGAAATACCAGCGCAAAAAGAATTCATAATGGCACTCCTCGAATTCATAAGCAATAACTCATACTTTCAATACAAAGACAGATATTATCTCCAAGTAGCAGGCACAGCCATGGGGCGACCATGGTTCCACCTTATGCTAATGCATTTATGCATAAATTTGAAACAGAACACTTACTCCTGAATCAACGTTGGCAACAAAATTTGAATATTTGGATCAGATACATAGATGACATTTTCGGAGTGTGGAAAGGCAGTGAACTGGAATTACTAGAATTCTTTGAATATATAAACAGCAAAGACACCAGAATCCAGTTTACACATGAATACTCCCGAGAGAGTATCCACTTTCTAGACGTGAAGATCAACATAAAGAATACAGGATATCAGACAACTATTTTTCGAAAACCTACAGACCGCAACCACTTGCTTCAACGACTAAGTTTCCATTAACCTAGTCTTATCAAAAATCTTCCTTACAGCCAGATGCTTTGGGTGAAAAGACTGGTGGGTGACCCAACGGACAACGACAATGAAGTTAAAGAAATGGGAAAGACATTTTTGGACCGAGGATACACGAAGGAAGAAATAGCTGCAGCAGAAGTACGTGCAGCAACTCAAAATAGGGAAGATTTGCTGAAAGTCAAAATCAAGGAAGAAAATGCACCTCCGTAAGTGTTCGTATCTAAGTACTCCAGACAAAGTAATCACATTCAAACCGTCATTAAAAAAACAGTGGAACACAGTGACATGTGAACAACGTGTTGAACATTTATTCAAAGATGTCCCCACATTCACCTGCAAACGGAACCACAATCTCATAGATAAACTTGTCAAAACCAGAGCAGCACAAAAAAAGTAGTGTTCCCGCGGCGAATTGGTACCTTAATTGTGGCTATATAATGAAAGGTGAATCACTAAAACATACATACACAGGAGAGACAATCAGATAAAAAAGTTTCGCCACGTGTGATTCCCATAACGTGATTTACACAATAAAATGTCCTTGTGGCCTGTATTATGTTGGCCAAACACTGAGGGCAGCTAAAGCCAGATGGAATGAACACAGGTCCTGCATAAGGAACAACAATACAAACTCGGCTGTGGCCAGACACTGGCATGACAGAAAACACAATTTGGCCCAGATTAAATGTGCTATTCTGGAGGTAGTAGAAAGAAGAGATCTTCATGAGAAATTTCAGAAAACAATGGACCAACGTGAAACCTTTTGGATCGATCGTCTTAGCTCCTTGACACCAAAAGGGCTAAACGAAGAGATCAATTACATGTGCTTTCTATAAATGCCAATGTTGATGAAAATATAATGTGTTACCTTGGTGAATGAATGATTTTGATTCTAATGCTATACTCATCCCCTTGCACCCACCTTAATGGCACCACAGATGATTTGACTTATATTTAGCTCAAGACACAGAGGTCTGACTTACAACCTGAACTGTACATTTAACAAATTCAATTTTAGGGTAATCGTCACTCTACATTAAGGGATTTACCAGTCAAATCATTTTAATTACCTTATTTAATTTAAATTTCCATTTACTTCCCTATTCTCGTAGTGAACAACACAGCATAATCTCGATATGCAATACGTTTATTACAATTCATGCTAGTTCAATGTGTACCAGAAGCTTTGACCTTATTCAAATTTCACAGTTCAATTTTAACTCCATTTTGTTCCCCATTCTCGTAAGGCAACAATACAGCATGATCTAGATATGCACAACGGTTATTACAATTCATGTTAGTTAAATGTGTACCAGAAGCTTTGACAGCTCCATATACTGTTTTCCTACAACAACGTTGCGTTGCCATGGAGACATCCCTGCCCCAGGGTGCACACCCGAGGGTGGGGCGTGAAGCATACGTGCACCAGCTTTACAGCAGGTCTGCGGCGCCTCGCACCATCTCCATGGAGACGCTTAAAACAGGTCCACAGCCTGCGCAAGCACGCGTCTCAGCGGCTAGCACAGTTATCGGCAGAAAACGATCTGACCAAGAGGTAAGAGCTGGCGCTCCTACGCTAGCTTTCGTGATGCGAAATACTTAAAAAGCCACATTAGTTGAGGGTTTGTTTCTTCTCCCAGCAGGGACAGCACTGCTTTACGTGTTTTGACACGCATTTGAATAAGAACATTTTACGCAATCAGGTAGGACGGGGCTATGCACCTTGTGTGAATACGTTGATATTCTAGATTCTTATGCATTTAAACTAAAAAGTGATTTTGTTTCTTTTCTTTGGCACAACACGCTCGATACAACTATGAATGGTATGTGCATTGCTTTATTATATTTTGAACATGGCATTATCTGTCCACTATGTTTACTTTGAATTAAATGCATGTCTCATCAAAACAGTTAAAGCCTAATAGAGTGAAATATAACTCATGTACAGCCCTGAGGAAGGTTTATCCGAAATGCATGGGCTATTGTACAAACATGGCAGACTGATATGAATGCGCAACTCGGTATAATGAGAATAATTGTTACTTGGAAAACATATAACAGGAATGTGAATAGAACATTTCCTGTTATATTAACATCGATTCAAGACTCTATTTAGAAAGTATTACTATTTGAAAAAATCTATTGAATTCCTTTGTATTATTTTTTTGGAACCATTTTTGAAATTTACAGCCCTTCGTATTGGGGGCCAACTGTGAAGTGCCAGTTCTAATAGGGTGGAATCACCTTGTTTGCTTTTCTGTGTTGTACTTATGACCCCAACCCATAAACCAGCATGCCTCTCCGAAATCACTGGCTACCTATGCCCCCAGCCCATAAACTGGCTTGCCTCTCCGAATCACTGGTTTCTTATGAACCCAGCCCATAAACCAGCATGCCTCTACTAATCACTGGCTACTTGTGCCCCCAGCCCATAAACCAGCATGCCTCTCCGAAATCACTGGCTACTTATGCCCCCAGCCCATAAACTGGCTTGCCTCTCCGAAATCACTGGCTACTTATGCCCCCAGCCCATAAACTGGCTTGCCTCTCCGAAATCACTGGTTTCTTATGAACCCAGCCCATAAACCAGCATGCCTCTACTAATCACTGGCTACTTATGCCCCCAGCCCATAAACCAGCATGCCTCTCTGAAATCACTGGCTACTTATGCCCCCAGCCCATAAACTGGCTTGCCTCTCCGAATCACTGGTTTCTTATGAACCCAGCCCATAAACCAGCATGCCTCTCCGAAATCACTGGCTACTTATGCCCCCAGCCCATAAACCAGCATGCCTCTCCGAAATCACTGGCTACTTATGCCCCCAGCCCATAAACTGGCATGCCTCTCCGAAATCACTGGGCACTTATGACCCCAGCCCATAAACCAGCATGCCTCTCCGAAATCACTGGGCACTTATGCCCCCAGCCCATAAACCAGCATGCCTCTCCGAAATCACTGGCTACTTATGCCCCCAGCCCATAAACTGACTTGCCTCTCCGAAATCACTGGTTTCTTATGAACCCAGCCCATAAACCAGCATGCCTCTACTAATCACTGGCTACTTATGACCCCAACCCATAAACCAGCATGCCTCTCCGAATCACTGGGCACTTATGCCCCCAGCCCATAAACTGGCTTGCCTCTCCGAAATCACTGGCTACTTATGCCCCGAGCCCATAAACCAGCATGCCACTCCGAATCACTTAGCACTTATGACCCCAGCCCATAAACCAGCATGCCCCTCCGAATCACTGGCTACTTATGCCCCCAGCCCATAAAACAGCATGCCTCTCCGAAATCACTGGCTACTTATGCCCCTAGCCCATAAACTGGCTTGCCTCTCCGGAATCACTGGTTTCTTATGAACCCAGCCCATAAACCAGCATACCTCTACTAATCACTGGCTACTTATGCCCCCAGCCCATAAACCAGCATGCCTCTCCGAAATCACTGGCTACTTATGCCTCCAGCCCATAAACTGGCTTGCCTCTCCGAAATCACTGGTTTCTTATGAACCCAGCCCATAAACCAGCATGCCTCTACTAATCACTGGCTACTTATGCCCCCAGCCCATAAACTAGCATGCCACTCCGAATCACTGGGCACTTATGACCCCAGCCCATAAACCAGCATGCCTCTCCGAATCACTGGCTACTTATGCCCCCAACCCATAAACCAGCATGCCTCTCCGAAATCACTGGCTACTTATGCCCCCAGCCCATAAACTGGCTTGCCTCTCCGAAATCACTGGTTTCTTATGAACCCAGCCCATAAACCAGCATGCCTCTACTAATCACTGGGCACTTATGAGCCCAGCCCATAAACCAGCATGCCACTCCGAATCACTGGTTACTTATAACCCCAGCCCATAAACCAGCATGCCTCTCCAAATCACTGGCTACTTATGACCCCAGCCCATAAACCAGCATGCCACTCTGAATCACTAGTTGCTTATGACCCCAGCCCATAAACCAGCATGCCTCTCTGAATCACTGGCTTCCTATGGCTCCAGCCCATAAACCAGCATGCCTCTACGAATCACTGGCTACTTATGAACCCAGCCCAAGAACCAGCATGCCTCTCTGAATCACTGGCTACTTATGAACCCAGCCCAAGAACCAGCATGCCTCTCCGAATCACTGGCTACTTATGGCCCCTGCCCATAAACCAGCATGCCTCTCTGAATCACTGGCTAATTATGACCCCAGCCCCTAAACCAGCTGTTAGGGAGAATTCTCTGTGTAGGCTAATTTCCCAAACCTAGTGAGTCCCCCAACAGCTTTTCTGGATTTTTTGGGGTTTATTTTTTCTCCTGCTAAGAGTGAGACTCCTTTTCTCCCACTCTTAGACATGATTTGAGAATGTCCTCTGACTTTGTAATGTGTTTTATGGGCTATGGGGTCTTTTACTCCAAAGGGCTTCATGTGTTTTTGGTATATGTGTTATACAGCACCCTCAGTGCAGTAACACAGGGGTGTCATAGTGACCCACAAACATAGACTCCATACCCTGGGACTGACTACTGTCTCCCAGTGCATGTAAAGTCAGCATTGACTTTACTAGTCTTAAATTGTGAACAGAACTGGTACAAACCATCATATTGTGGAAGTACTGGTAGGGGTAATTTGATTTCCCCTGGGTCTGTTTTTCAAGGGGGGCACTGTCCAGTCCCCCCTTGTCGAGTTTCTGGCTGGTGGCAGTGGTTACCACGTGAAATATTCCCCTGGAATATTTCCTATGGGATTTTCCCATTCATTTTAAACGCACCACTTTTTTGGTGCAATGTTAAAGATACCGCCGGGTTATTTATTTAATATTTATTCTCTGAGTGGGTCTTTTTTCCAGGGCTCAGTTTTAAAATGGCGTTTGTGTTCGCCTCTGTAACTCCAACCCAAGTCGAGCCCTTTGTTCCACTTTTGGCGGGCTTCTACACAGAAGCCTCCAAAAGTGGCGCCACTCTGTCTGGGTCTACAGGATGTGTGGGAGGGGGAATAGGCACCCTGGACTGAGTTGCCTCTGCAACTCAAGTCGCACTCTTGTGTGATTGGCCCAGTGGTGAGCCGCCCGGCTCACCACTTAGCATGTTTGATTGACAGCTAGGACTGATGAATGTGTGTTTGCTGCATAAAAGCAGGGCTTTGGCGACTGGAACTTCAGAAGTCGCCACAGGCCCTAAAGAATCCGAAGAGGGAGAAGCTGAGCCGACCTGCAACAACGACACCACCGGTGGAGCCGTGCTGAACCGAACTCACCACTTCCCAATGACAGAGAAGATCTTCTTCCAGGAGAGTCTTCTTCCTTTGAGCTGATGGGGTTAACCAGTTCACCTTTTTTTTGCCTTCCTGGATCGTCTCATGGTCGAATCGCCCGTGCCTAGCACCCCGGCGGCCAGATAGCCACGCTTCACCACTGCCGCGAATAAAAGGGTTGTACCTTTTAACCGGGAAACTCTGCGGCTGGTATCTTCCCTGGCAGTGCAGCGACCTCCAGCTTTCCTCCACGTCGAGAACTTCTCTTCCCCTGGACGAAGCACCAACTTGCACCCGCTGCCAGGAACAACTGCCCCCGCTGGAGCTTTCTCACAATTTCAGGTACTGTGTACCACCTGGTCTCCCTTGCAACAGACTGTTCAAGGTGTCTCCTAAGTCCTTGACTCCCTATCCTGGGGTGACCACGGACCTGTTAACTAACTTTTCTGAACTGATCTAACTCCTTTTTGAACTATCTGCAAAGACTTTTAAAGTGTAATCCAACTGTGTGATCTTGGGCACATTCCACCTTGCTCTCTCCAAGAATGGGCCTGGCCTATGAACTTTTTGCTCTACAGTAGACCCTGCCTTTCTTGACTTGCTGTGGTTCTTTACAAGTGTTGGTATTGTGTGTTTTCCTATGTCTGCCTTTTCTCTCCCTTTTTAAAATCAATTATTGGAGTGCCATCTAAGGTTACACGCTCACCTCTGTTTTGCAAATAAGTGGTGCTTTATCTTAGACTTGTCAAATAATTAATCAGGGAGGTGTATATATTTCTAATGACAACTTGCTTGACATATTAGTGCCGGTGTATTTTTACAAGTGTGTTTTTAAATAAATAATTATATTCTTTTATACCAAAGCTCTGGTCAGTGTTTGCTTGTACTACTGTATTTTTGTACCTAATGTGTATACTCTATATACTGCCTAACTCTTCTTGAGAGAAGACTGACTACTCAGCCACAGCTACCAGGTAAATATGGGGAGTATAGACTGCTACCAATTGGGCTTACTGCCAACACCTGTAGTCTTAAGCCTTTTGCAGTGGTCCCTAATGGAACTAACTGCACACGTTTCTGCCTAACACCAGCAGCATACCTCTCTGATTCACTGGGCACCTATGACCCCAGCCCATTAACCAGCATGTCACTCCGAATCACTGGTTACCTATGGCCCCAGCCCATAAACCAGCATGCCTCTCCAAATCACTGACTACTTATGGCCCCTGCCCATAAACCAGCAGGCCTCTCTGAATCACTGGCTACATATGACCCCAGCCTATAAACCGGCATGCCTCTCCGAATGACTGGCTACTTATGACTCAGCCCATAAACCAGCATGCCACTCTGAATCACTGGCTACTTATGACTCAGCCCATAAACCAGCATGCCTCTCTGAATCACTGGGTACTTATGACCCCAACCCATAAACCATCATGCCCCTGCAAATCACTGGTTACTTATGACAACAGCCCATAAACCAGCATGTCTCTCCGAATCACTGGCTCCTTATGACGCCAGCCCATAAACCAGCACACCTCTCTGAATCACTGGCTATTTATGAACCAGACCATAAACCAGCATGCCTCTCTGAATCACTGGGCATTAATGACCCCAGCCCATAAACCAGCATGTCACTCTAAATCACCAGCTACTTATGACCCCAGCACATAAATCAGCATACCTCTCCGAATCACTAGTTACCTATAGGCCCCAGCCCATAAACCAGCATGCCTCTCCGAATCACTGGCTACTTATGGCCCCAGCCCATAAACCAGCTTGCCTCTCCGAATCACTGGGCCACATTCTGAGGTTGGTGCTAGTCATGGCACTATTAGCGCCATGATTAGCACCAATACTGGTACCGTGTCCGCCCTGGTTCGATGGGGACTTACCGGTTTAGTCCGACTTTTGCCGGACCGGTAAATTCCCATTGAATTGAATATGTCAATCCCCATTCCCATTTGAGCCCCCATTGGGCTCAGTGGGAATGGGGAGGCTGCTACTAACGGTACCGTAAATTATGGTACCGTTATTAGCTCTGAAGTCCCTTTGCGGGTCCCGTCCATAACGCCAGGTAAAAGCAGGCGTTAAGGACGGGGCCACAAAGGGACCTCGGAATAGGGTGCAAAGGGATTACCGGCGCCGGTCTCCTTACTGTTACCGGTAATACCTTTGCGCCCACCTCGGTAGGAGACCCACTGGCCCTCATTCTGAGTTTGGAGGCAGCCATGGCGCTTTTAGCGCCATGGCTGCCTCCAAAATCGGTCCGATTCCGGTCTGGTGAATGGAGTAATTTGCGGTACTGTTATTTGCTCCCTGCTCCCTTTGCGGCTCCCGCTCAGGCCGCCTGGTAAAACCAGGCAGCCTTTACGGGATCCGCAAAGGGACCTCGTAGTAGGGCGCAAAGGGATTACCGGCACCGGTGTGTCATTACCGGTGCCCGGTATCCCTTTGCGTCCAGGTTGTAATGACTCCCACTGACTACTTATGACCCCAGCCCATAAACCAGCATGCCTCTCCAAATCGACCTCAGCCCATAAACCAGCATGCCTCTCCAAATCACTGGCTACTTTTGGCCCCAGCCCATGAACCAGCATACCTTTCCGAATCACTGGCTACATATGACCACAGTCAGTAAACCGGCATGCCTCTCCGAATCACTGACTACTTATGACCCAGCCTATAAACCAGCATAACACTTGGAATAAATGGGTACTTATGACCCCAACCCATAAACCAGCATGCCTCTACTAATCACTGGCTACTTATGACCCAGGCCCATAGACCAGCATGCCCCTCCGAATCACTGGTTACTTATGACTACAGCCTTTAAACCAGCATGTCACCCCGAATCACTGGTTTACTTATGGCCCCCAGGCCATAAACCCGCATGCCTCTCCTGTTAGGGAGAATTCTCTTATAAGGCTAATTTCCCAAACCTAGTGAGTCCCCCAGCAGCGTTGCTGGATTTTTAGGGTTTGTTTTTTTCTCCTGCTAAGAGTGAGACTCTTTTCCTCCCACTCTTAGGCATGATTTGAGGTATGTCTTTGACTCTTTGTGTGGTTATGGGCTATGGGGTCTTTTACTCCATGGGGTATCATCTGTTTTTTTTTATGTGTGTTACACAGCACCCGCAGTGCAGTAACACAAGGGTATCATAGTGACCCCCAAACATAGACTCCATACCCTGGGACTGACTACTGTCTCCCAGGGCATGTAAAGTCACCATTGACGTTACTAGTCCAAAATTGTGAACAGAACCAGTACAAACCATCATATTGTGGAAGTATTGGAAGGGGGTAATTAGATTGACCCTGGGTCTGTTATCAAGGGGGCACTGTCCAGTCCCCCCTTGTCGAGTTTCTGGCTGGTGACAGTGGTTACCACGCAAAATATTCCACCAGAATATTTCCTATGGGATTTTCCCATTGATTTTAAACGCACCACTTTGTGGTGCAATGTTAAAGATACCGCCGGTTTATTTATTTAATATAAAATCACCGGTTGGGTCTTTTTGCCAGAACTCTTTTCTAAAATGGCGTTCGTGTCCGTCTCTGTAACTCCAACCAAGGTCGGGCCCTTTGTTCCACTTTTTGGCAGGCTTCTCCACAGAAGCCCTCCAACTGGTGCCACTCTGTCTGGGTTCCACAGGATGTGTGGGTGGGGGAATGGGCACCCTAGACTGCGTTGCCTTAGCAACTCAAGTCGCACTCTGTTCTGATTGGCCCAGTGGTCAGCCACCCGGCTCACCACTTAGCATGTATGAGTGGCAGCTAGGCTGTTGAATGGGGGTTTTTCTGCATAAAAGCAGGGCTTTTGGGACTGGAACTTCAGAAGTCGCCACAGGACCTAAGAAATCCAAAGAGGCTAGAAGCTGAGCCATCTGCAATGACGACCCACCGGTGGAGCCCTGCTGCAACGACCTCACCACTTTCCCGACGACAAGAGAAGATCTTCTGCTGAAAGAGTCTTCTTCCTCTGAGCTGGTGGCATCAACCAGTTCGCCATTTCGCCTTCTAGGACGTCACTTGGTTGAATCGCCCGTGCCAAGCACTCTGGCGGCCAGATAGCCAAGCTGCACCACTGTGACCACAAATACCAGGAACGCACCTTTTAACCAACAAACTCCATGGCTGGTTTCTTCCCTGGGCAGTGCAACGACTCCAAGTTTCCTCTTCGACAAGATCATCTCTTCCCCTGGTCGAAACCATGAACTGCACCCGCTGCCAGGAACAACTGCCACCGCTGGAGCTTCCTCAACTTTAAAGGTACTGTGTTCCACCTGGCCTCTCTTTCTACGGTTTGCTAAAGGTGACCCTTAAATCCTTTGCTTTACAACTGGATTGGCCCCAGACCTTCTAACTTTACCTTCAGAATCAACCCAACCTCTTTTGAACAATTTTACAAAGACTTGAATACATTTCTCAACTGTGTGATCTTGGGCACATTTCACCTTGCTCCATTTAAAGTGGGCCTGGCCTATGAACTTTGGCTCTACAGTAGACTCTGCCTTCTTTAACTTGTTTTGGTCTGTTAAAAGTTTTGGGAACTGTTTTATTTTCATGACCTGCCTTTTTCTCTCCCTTTTACTTAATTATTGGAGTGCCATCTAAGTTACGCGCTCATCTCTGTTTTGACAGAAAGTGGTGTTTTGACTTGACTAATAATTTTTTTTTTTTAAACTTTAGTTTTTATTGGCATTTTTAAAGTCAAAAGACAGAAAAAGGGGTATCACAGTACCCCCCATCCCCCCTCCTCCCTCCCCCCCTTATCCAAACCAAACAAAACAACAGTAAAGAGACCAAACTTTCACATCTTTTTCTAGTTCTTCAGAGCGCTGCGACGTGTGACCAACTCCATTGCTGGCTTGAGGCCGACGCCGTCCCGGGCCGCGCGGACCCCCCGTTGGGAGCAGTCTTTCTCGGTGGCGACCCCGCCCCGACTGACCGGGGGTACGATCTCAGAACTAATGTACATCCCATCCCCATGTCTGCTGGACCCCATACCAGTCAGCGAGGAATGAGGATGAGTCCTTGTTTACCAGGGCGGTCAATTTGTCCATCAAAAACATATTCTTAAGTTTTTTCGTCCAATCTTCTTTGGAAGGGGTTTCCGGGCTCTCCCACCTCTGGGCTAGGGCCACTCTGCCCGCTCTCAACATAGTTTCCCACATCCTTGGGTACCAGTGTATTTCCTCATCCTCCGGGGGGAGGCCCAGCAGCATGGTCAACGGACTGAGGGGCAGAGGGACCTCCGTTACCTCCGCTATCCAGTCTCTCACTGATTTCCAGTAGGTCTGCACCTTCGGACATAGCCACCACATGTGACCTCTAGAACCTATCTGGCCACAGCCCCTCGGGCCTTCTGGTGATACCCCAGCAAACATTTTCGAGAGTTTTGCCGGGTCCCTGTGCCACCCCTGCAGGATCTTAAAGTTATGTTCCATATCCGCAGTGAAAAGATTGCCATGAAACGATACCTTAAAAATACGGGCCCAGGCATCCTTTGATATCTCCTCCCCAGCCAGATCATTCCAAAACCCCCGGAAGCCCCTCCTAGCCTGAAGGTCATGGGTGTTTAGGATTGTGTATATACTGGAGACCGCTCCCTTTCTGGAGGTTGCTAAGTCAAGGAGTTTCTCGAAGGGAGTTAGTTGTCTCCGCAAATTTGTGCCCCATGCACGATCGTTGAGGATACCCTTAAGCCTGAGGTATTCAAAAATGGAGAGGGTCCCACCTCCCAGTCCCTCCCGGAGGTCCTCGTAACTCAAGAATTCACCCTCCCTCAACAGCTGGCCTGCCCATTCCAGTCCCGCATCGGATCAACGCTGGGATTGTCCGAACCCTATACTGCCCATTTTCAGGGGGGGCCCCCACAGGGAGGTCATGGGGGAGGGCCAGGAGGAAAGATGGGCTGTTCGGGGGCCCTCCCTCCAGACGTCCCAGAGAACGCCCAGGGTCGGGTGAGAGAGTACTTGTTTCGGTATGGATTTGCGAGGGGCCCACAGGAGGTCGCGGACTTTAAGGGGGTGGACATCCATGTCCTCCAAATATGACCAATATGTTCGCAAGCCTTCCTTCATATGTTCTAGGAGGACCCGCAGTTGTGCTGCGTGATAATACAATTGGAAGTCTGGGAATCCGAATCCCCCCTCCTCTCTTGGAAGCGTTAGGGTGGCCCTACCAATCCGTGGAGTTTTCCCCTGCCAAATGAAATCATGGACCCCCTTGTGCAAATCTATGAAGGTTTGCGCGGGTACCCGGGTAGGGAGGGCTGTAAAGAGGTACAAAAGCCGGGGCAGAATGTTCATTTTAACTGCCGTCATCCGACCATACCACGAGAGGATCATTCCTCCCCATCTCCTCAAGTCAGAGGCTATCTCGGACAACATGGGTTCGTAATTGGAAGCCCCCAGTTTTGATAAGTCCCTAGTGAGGAGGACACCCAGGTATTTTATGGTGTTCTTGCCCACAGCTATCCCATGAAACCTGGTCAGGGGGTCTAGTACTGGGTCCACAAGGCGCATCGGGAGGAGGACAGCAGTGCTTAAAGTGGGCCGGGGCCTGCCGGGGCCGGGCCCCGGCAGTCTCCAGAAAGTGGGGCTGAGCCGGGGCCCAGCCGGGGCCCCCGTCCCACACAACATTGGCGGGATGCATTATCCCGCCGCGGCCGCAGCCGCGACGGGAGATGCGCCCGTCATTATGTCGGCCAAGCTGACAGAAGTGCCAGCCAGCCTCAGCGACGCTGAGGCTGGCGGCACTTCTGTCAGTTAGTGTAACTCCCTTTGATGACCCCTCATCAGGGTCATCAGAGGAAGTTACTGTCCCTTTGTTTTCCCTCCCCAGGTCAGTGACCCCCGCAGGCTCCGTGATCTAATATGCAGATTAGATCACGGAGCCCGCGGGTTCACAGAGGGTGAAAGACGGCTCGGGCTCAGTGATCTATGTGCTCTGAGCAGAGATCACAGAGCCCGAGGTGCCTTTCTCCGTCGGCAAAGCTTTATAAAAGATGCCTTGAACTGTGTACGTTTCAAGCTATCTTTTATAAAGGTAGAAATATTTCTATGTTTATAAAAGACGGCTTGAAACGTGCACAATTCAAGGCATCTTTTATAAAGCTTTGTCGACGGACAAAGCCAACCTTGCGGTTTGTTTTGTCCGTCATCAACGCTTTATAAAAGATGTCTTGAATTGTTTACGTGTCAAGCCATCTTTTAGAAACATAGAAACATGTAACATTGCTATGTTTATAAAATATGGTTTGAAAAGTACACACACCACAGTAAGGTACGCATAAAAACATATAAATGCTCACATACATTTATATATTTGTTTGCACCTTACTATGATTTGTGCACTTTTAGGCCACGCCCACAATGAAAGCCACGCCCCCAAACGAGGGCCCCCCCTCAATTTCTTACCCCACTTAAAGCACTGGAGGACAGACTTAGCCGTGTTGATTTTCAGGCCTGAGAAACGCCCAAATGAGCTGACCAGGGACAGGAGGGGGGAAGCTAAGAGCCCGGGTCCACCAGGTATGCCAGGATGTCATTGGCAAACAGGGAGAGTTTGAATTCCACTTCTCCCCTTCTTATGTCCCTGATGTCTGGGTGGGACCTGACCGCTATGGCCAAGGCCTCCATTGTGAGGACATATATTAGGGGGGATAGGGGGAAGCCTTGTCTAGTCCCTCGGGTGAGGGAGAAAGATTCTGACAGCACTCCATTCACCTGGACTCTTGTGGTGGGGGCTCTGTAGCGGGCAGCAACCCAGCTCAGGATGTGTGTCCCAAAGCCCATTCGTTGGAGGAGGAGGATCATGTATCTCCACTCTACTCTGTCGAAAGCTTTTTCCGAGTCCAGGGACAGTATGCATGCTTTGAGATTTGAGTTTTGGGCGAAATGTACCAAGTCTATTGTTTTGCGGATATTATCTGATCCCTGTCTGCCCCTAATGAACATCAAATTTTCATGAGCCACAATGATCCTCTTTTTAGGGGCTGAGTGGGTGAGGTTAATCAAACACAAAATCAAAAAGAGTCCCACAAATCAGCTTCCTTACCTTACCGCTACGAGTGAGCTACCCTAGATGTATACACATTTAGTTCTTTGCATTTTTTACCCCAAAACAAGGGCTCTTAACCATGTAGATGTTGAAAAAATATACATATTTTAATATTTATCACAACATATTAAATACACAATGTTAAAACAGTAGATAGATTTGGCCACATATTATTGTGTGTGCATTTCCACTGAAGGCGTACAAACCAAACAAATAAGAAACCTTAATTATGCCTTTCTATGGTGGATACTCCACAAGGAGCCACCGTTCTTGTTCATGCCCTTCCCAATATATACGGGCAAAAAAGGAATGTGCCAACACTTAATACAACAATGTGTTTCTAGAACCAACATGGAGTTGTATCTCTTGACAGATAAGCAAGGCCAATGTTCCCTATTGCGTATCCTGTTGGTCCTGTCCTGGGGGCACTCGGGCTTAAATCATGTTCGGGTTTTCACACATTGAATGGTATTCTCGAAAGTACTGCTTTGCCGCTGAAGGACTTTGTTGCTGGTGCTGCCGTTCTTCTGCAAACTGTGGACTTGTGGACTTGTTGGACTTAATGCTTGTGGCAATCAGCGGATTCACGCAGTTCATTCAAACTTTTGACATATGTAACTCCAATAAAAGAAACAAAAGAAGAATAGAACAGTTTTGTTACTACACAGAACTAAAGATGATCTATAGAGATTGCAAATTGTGGTGTACCATTCAATGTGTGAAAACCACAACATGAATTAAGCCCAAGTGCCCCGAGGACAGGACCAACAGGATACGCAACAGGGAACATTGGCCTTGCTGATCTGTCAAGAGATACATCTCCATGTTGGTTCTAGAAACACATTGTTGTATCAAGTGTTGGCACATTCCTTTTTTGCCCGTATATATTGGGAAGGGCATGAACAAGAACGGTGGCTCCTTGTGGAGTAGCCACCATAGAAAGGCATAATTAAGGTTTCTTATTTCTTTGGTTTGTACGCCTTCAGTGGAAATGCACACACAATAATATGTGGCCAAATCTATCTACTGTTTTAACATTGTGTATTTAATATGTTGTGATAAATATTAAAATATGTATATTTTTTCAACATCTACATGGTTAAGAGCCCTTGTTTTGGGGTAAAAAATGCAAAGAACTAAATGTGTATACATCTAGGGTAGCTCACTCGTAGCGGTAAGGTAAGGAAGCTGATTTGTGGGACTCTTTTTGATTTTGCCCCTAATGAAATCCACCTGGTCCCCATGGACTAACTTCTGCATTATCCCCTCCATTCGTCTACCCACCACCTTGGCCAAGATTTTAACATCGGTGTTGAGCAATGGTATGGGTCGGTAGGATGAGCATTTCCTCGGGTCTTTACCTTCCTTGGGGAGGACCACTATAATGGCACCCATCATGGAATCGGGGAGGGTGCCCCCTTCCAAGACCTCGTTGAAGACCCTCGCCAGATAGGGAGACAGGGAGGACCGCAACCTCTTATAAAAATAGACCGAGAAGCCATCTTCCCCCGGGGAGGTCCCCACCTTCATCCCGCTGATCGCCTTCTCCACCTCCTCCTCGGTCACCCGACCCTCCAGCCCCTCCGCCATTTCCCGTGAAAGGGACGGTATCTGTATGGAGCCGAGAAATTCCTCAATTTGGGCATCGCCGCCGTCATATTTGGAGGCGTATAGTGATTCGTAGTATTGGCGGAAGGCTTCGCTTATGTGGGGGGTGTCACAGCCTAGTGTACCCTTGCTATCCCTCACCTCCTTCACCATCCTGCTTCTCTGGACCTCATTCAATTTCCAGGCCAGGATCCTGTCCGCTCTGTCCCCCTTCTCGTAATATTTCTGTTTAACCATTAGGAGGCTCCTCTCGGTTTTGTGGAGGAGAAGATCCTTCAATTGGAGCCTATAGTCCTCCAGGGCGGCCACGCGGTCTCGCTCCAGGGTCCGTGTCGGGGAGCCCCCCGGTTGAATATGAGCTATTTTTTCCCTCAAAATCCTCTCCTGGGTTTCCCTTTCCCTCTTCTGTCGGGAACCTATTTTTATGAGCACTCCTCTTAGGGTCGCCTTAAAGGCGTCCCAGAGGGTGTGCGTCCCCACCTCCCCGTTGTCATTGAGCTTGAAGAACTCTGTAACGGCATCCAGGACATTCTGGGCATGTACCTCGTCCCTCAGGATGGCGTCGTTGCATCTCCAACGTCCCCTCCGTTCTCTACACCAGTCCCCTGCCAGGGTGACCCTAACCAAGTCGTGGTCTGACCAGGGGACGGGGTCTATCATGTAACCCGCTATGTGAGGTCGGAGTACCACGTCCACGAGGATATAGTCTATCCTTGAGAAGGCCTTGTGGGCGGAGGAATAGAACGAGAAAGAAGAAGTCCCTGCCTGGGGGTAGGTAGTGTATCCGCCAGGTTCAGGTCTTCATTTACCCTCTGAAAGCAACGTGCCGAGGCGTCTCCAGCGGGTCTGGGCTTTGGTGGAACCACCCGTTGTCCATCTCTGGATGGGTCTAGGACCATATTGAAGTCGCCTCCCACCACCAATGGGCCCTGGACAAAGGTTTTCAGCCTTTCCCCCACTCCCTCCCAGAATTGGGCCTGGCTCTCGTTTGGGACATATACTACCGCCAATGTTTTGGGCGATCCCTGTAGGGAGCCTCGTACGAAGAGGAAGCGGCCTTCTGGGTCCCTCAGGGCGGAGTCTTTTTCGAAACCCAACCCTCTGGCGATCAGAATTGCAACCCCTCTTTTCTTTCCTTTATGGGATGCATGGAAAACCTCCTCGATTCCGCCTCCCCACAACCTGGGCTCCCTCCCCCTCACCCAGTGTGTTTCCTGCACGAAAAGTAGATCTAGCTTCGCCCTCCTAAATTCCCTGCTGATTAGGGATCTCTTCGTGGGAGTGTTCAAGCCCCGTACGTTTAGGGGCCCCACCCCCAGGGCCGGTCGGTCATCAGCCATAATCGCTGTCACCTTTCCCCTTGGTCACCGATGTTGCATGGTCGCTCTCACCCTGCTTACTGTGTTTTTTTGTTTTGGCCTCTTTGAAACGTTTTCCCAACTTACCCCTCAACACTTTTCCCGCCCTAAAACCCCCAACTTGTAAACAGACCCCCACCCCCCTCCCCGGCGTCCAGCCATGTAGTTCTTCCATTCCTGGATTATTGGCTGGACCACCAGCCGGATCCCCCCGGCCAGGCTTCACTTACAAATCTCGTTAACGTGAGCCCCTCCCCCCCATCTCGACTCTCCCCCGAACCTCTCCGTTTGGGCACTCTCCCGGATACTACCCTCGGTTCCCACAGTTGTGTGCCCCCCTAAGCCCCCATATACTTGCAGTTTGAGGGGGTGCAGCAAACAGAGCAACCCCAGGGTCCTCCTGTTTTTCGATCTCGGTGATCTGCATGGGGTCGCAGGTGTCACCCCTCTGAATCGGCATGGTCGTCCTCCATCGGTGTTGGTGGTGTGTTCAGTTTCTTGAACTTCCTCGCGCCGGTTTTTCTCCTTCTGTAGTTGGGCTGCCCGGGGGTGCCCCTGCTAAGCGCCTCCGGACCCACTGGTCCCCTCCGGGGGTGGGTGCTTCCACATAGACTTGAATAGCACCCTTGATGTCTTCTTCCGTTACCAGCGTTGTGCGTTGGCCTAGGTATTCGAAGGACAGGGAGAAGGGATATCCCCATCTGTATCGGATGCCCTTCTCTTTCAGTTGTTGTGTCAGGGGGCGGCACATCCTTCGTTTAGCTAGAGTATAAGCTGAGAGGTCTTGAAAAATGGCGATTTGTGCACCGTTATAAGTTATCGCCCCCGCCTTCCTCACCGCCTCTTGAACTTTAGCTTTCTCCGTGTAATAGTGGAAGCGAGCTAGAACCGATCTGGGGCTCCCCGATCTTCCCCCAGCCCTCTGCACCCTGTCGAACATGAGTTCCGTCGTCATTTCCTCGGCAAACAGGAGGGTGATGATGTCTCTCACTACTCGGGTCAGCTCCCTCTCCGTCTCGCCCTCCGTCTCCGGGATCCCAAAGAACCTTAGATTGTTCCGCCTTTCCCTATTTTCATAGTCGTCCATAATCCTGGTTCTCTCTTCGTCCCTCTTTTTCAGAGCCACAAGTCGTGTATCGAATTGGATTTCCTGAGATGTAGAGGACAATTGATAATTTTCCACTTGCAGGACTCTGTCCTCGATTTTGTCTACCCTTTGGTCCAGTTTCTCGAACTTCTGGGCAATGTCCGATCTCATTTCTCTAATCTCCTGGAGGATGGAGGCAAAGCCCCTCTCCATCGCCGCTGCGGATTGGTCCTTGGATTCAGCGTGGGCCATCGTTCCGGAGGTATTGGGGACCTCGGTGGAGTTCTCTGTTTCTTGGAATCGAAACGTTTGTAGGGCCTTCTTCCAGCTCATGGGGTGTTGCTGATCCCCTGCGGTGGGGTCCGCTGGGGTCCGAGGGGCCTTTGGGGAGAGCACCGTGCCGTCCCGGGACCAGTCTGTAGTGCGTCGCTCCGATGGGGATTGTAGACAATGGATTGTCACCTGCGGGTTGTGGGGTAGTCCTTCAGGCGGGCACTCGCCCCGCCAGCTGAGGACGGGGGCCTCTCACCTGGTTCGCGGACCGCTTGTGTGATCAGGGTGGGCCTGGGGTCCAGTGATGTGAAGGACGCCAAAGGTGTGTTCCAATGCCCTTGAGCAGCGTGGTCGTGGGTCTCCCTTCAGGTCTTAAATGTTCAACGCCTCCCAGCTGCGTGGTGCGTTGTGGCCCTGTGGGCCCCTGGAGTTGTGCTGCACTGACCTGGGCCCGCGGTGTTGTGAATATCTCCGGGGTGTGGGCTTTAGCCATTGTGAGTGATGGGTCAGCCCCGCAGGCGGGCACTCGCCCCGCTTTACCAGGAGCGGGGGCCTCTCACCTGGACTGCCGGACCACTGTTTCCCCCTGGGCCGGTGTCCCTGGGGACCTCCTTTGTCCAGCGGGTTCTCAATCCGGGGCGCGGCCCTGGGGGTCTACCCCTGCGATTCCCACGGTCGTGGGGGTCTGTGCCACCTGCTCTCTGGCTGGGGGCCACTATTGTGACCCTGGGTGGGGAGATCTGGCTGGCATTGATAGTGGATGTCTCGGTTCTCGTGGGGGGAACGGCTCCGCCCCCCACCCGAGTTGAAGCGTCGCTGGAGAGCGTCCTCACCTGGGTCTCCTCTGGCGGGGCCTGGCCTCCCGCGCCGACCCCACAGGCCCTTACTGCCTTGCCGCGGTGTCCGGAGCAGCGCCGGGAAAGAGTCTGTCTCCTCTCCCCGAGGACGGGGGGGCTCGCTGCTGGGGCCCGCACGGGGAGCGCCGTTCCCCCGACACTCGCCTTTCACCTCCTGGGCCCAGAGGAGGGCCTGGCTCTTCTCCCCGGCTCCCGATTCGCGGAGGGATCCATCGTTTCCTGCGCCGACGGACGCGCCGCCCTCCCAGTCGCGCACCAGCACTCGCGGTTCTCCAGTTCCATTTGGCGCTGGAGGGCCGTCTCTTCGAGCAGGGGCGCCACGGGAGGGTCGCCAGCTCCCGCTGCTCGTTACACTTGTTGGGGTCTCTCGGGGGGCTCAATCCCCTGGATGGGCCCAGCTTCGCCGGGAGCACCGCAATCAGGCTGCCATTGCCTGTGCGCCCCCTGGTGGCCTCCGTCTAATAATTCTTAAGGGAGGTGTGTATACTTTTCTGACTGTGTTTGAACTTGCTTTGATTTATAGTGCTGGTGTATTTCTTCAAGTGTGTGTTAAATAAATAATTATATACTTTTTGATACAAAGCTCTGGTTAGTGTTTGCTTGCTCTACTGCGTTTTTAGCCCTATTGTGTATCCTCTGTATACAGCCCTACTCTTCTTGAGAGAAGTCTGACTGCTCAGCCACAGCTACCAGGTAAATCTGGGTGGTACAGACTGCTACCAATTGGGTTTACTGCTTACTCCTGTAGTCTTAATCTTCTTGCAGTGGTCCCCAAGGGAACTGCACAGGATTCTGCCTAACATCTCCGAATCACTGGCTACTTATGATCCAAGCCCATAACCCAGCATGCCCCTCCGAATAACTTTTTTACTTATGGCCCCAGCCCATAAACCAGCATGCCGCTCCGAATCACTGGCTACATATGACCCCAGCCTATAAACCAGCATGCCCCTCCGAATAACTGGTTTACTTATGGCCCCAGCCCATAAACCAGCATGCCACTCTGAATCACTGGTTACTTATGACCCCAGCTCATAAACCAGCATGCCTCTCCCAATCACTGGGCACTTATGACCCCAGCCCATAAACCAGCATGCCACTCCGAATCACTGGTTACTTATGACTCCAGCCCATAAACCACCATGCCACTCCGAATCACTGGTTACTTATGACCCCAGCCTATAAACAAGCATGCCTCTCCCAATCACTGGGCACTTATGACCCCAGCCCATAAACCAGCATCCCACTTCCGAATCACTGGTTACTTATGACCTCAGGCCATAAACCAGCATGCCTTTCCGAATCGCAGGCTTCCTATGGCCCCAGCCCATAAACCAGCATGCCTCTCCAAATCACTGGCTGTTAGGCAGAATCCTGTGCAGTTCCCTTAGGGAGCACTACAGAAGATTAAGGGCCTCATTACACGGATGGCAGAGAACCATGGCGCTATTAGCGCCATTGTTCATGCCGGTAAAATACTGGCACCGCCTTGGCGGAAAGGGGAATTACCGCCCCATTCCAAGGTTGGCGGGGCGGTAATTCCCCCTTCAACCATTGTCCTTCCCCATTCCCATTTTTGGCCCATAGGGCTCAATGGGAATGGGGAAGGCGCCAATTACGGTACCGCAAATTGCGGTACCGTAATTAGCTCCCTGGGATTTCTTTGGTTTTTAATGCCTGCAAAAAGCAAGCGTTAAATCCCCCAACCCGCAAAGGGGCCTTGTAGTAAGGCGGTAAAGATTTACCGGTACCGGTATTTTACCAGTACCGATAAATCCTTACCGCCCTCCGTGTAATGAGGCCCTAAGACTACAGGTATATGCAATCAATCCCCTTTGGTATCAGTCTGTACCTCAAAGAGTAAGTTGGTAGCTGTGGCTGAGCAGTCAGACTTATCTCAAGAGGGAGATGAGCAGTATTCAGGGTTTACACAACAGGACTACGTTACTATGGAACAAGAAAACACTGACCAAAGCTTTGTATCAAAAAGAATATATATATTTATCTTACACACTCTGATGTTTACACACAAATCACTTTCATAAAGTAAGTTAAAGCAGTCTGAAAAGTATACACAACTCCCTTTTTAAATTGTAGACAAGTTTGAGCAAGAGTGAAAATTGAGCAAAATGGCACAGTGAAAACCAAGCAGAAATGGCACTCTGTCAATTTCTCAAAAGGGAGGGAAAGGCCAAGTTATACAGGAATATACTCTTACACACGCCAGCAACACTTCCCAAGAAGATTGTGAACAAGTTAAGCAGGGTAGTACTTTAGCATGTATAAAACTGAGGTGAAAACCGAGCAAAATGGCACTTCAGCAATTCATAAATGGGAAGGAAAGGTGGTTATAAGAGTTTCAGTTGCACCAACATATTTCTTGAAGAGAAACAATCTAGAGAAGGCAGTTGTATCAGATCTAGCCAAAGTCAATAGTCCTGTGCCAGAGTCAGTGGTACAAGGTAAAGTGCCTAGGTTCAAAATGTTCTAGTAGCTGCAGTCAGGTCTTTGTTAAATGATTGAAAAGGCGGTTTCAGGACGATGAAAGATAAACTTAGACAAAAAGGCGGCCAGCCCAGAAGGTAAGTAAAAGATTTAAAAAACCTTTAGCAATACCAACGACAATGGGAGGCCTGGCAGAACAATGTACCTTAAAAGTGGAAGAGGCTCCTGAGGTGGCGGTAGTTCCTGGCCGTTCCTGCAGTTCGGGAGTTCCAGCAGAGGAAGAGAGGCTCTTGTCGTCAAGGAAGGTTCGAGTAACTGCACTGCCCAGGGATGAAACCAGCCGCGGTGCTGGCAAAACGAATAAAAAGTACGCTCCTTTAGATCGCGGTCTGGGTGGACGAGTGCCTGGCTATCCGGTCTCCGAGTGCAGGGCACTGGCGATTCAACCAAGGCAGGTCCTGGAAGGTGATTGGTGAACTGGTTGGCCCCACCAGCTCAAGGGAAGAAGACTCTTGCAGAGTAAGATCTTCTCAAGTCGTTGGAGAAAAATGGTGAGGATCTGCAGCAGGGCTTCACCGGTGGTTCAGTCGTTGCAGATGTCTTCAGCTTCTCTCCTCTTTGGTTCTTTTAGTTCCAGTGGCGATGTCTTGTCCTCCAGTCCTCAGGACCCTGCTTTTATGCAGCAAGACTCCCATTCATACAGCCTAGCTGTCACTCACACAGTGGGGTGGCTCTCCTGGCAGAAGAACCCCCCAGCCCAACAGGGCAGAGTGCGACTTGGGTTGCGTAGGCAACCCACTCCAGGGTGCCTATTCCCCCTCCCACACATCCTGTCTACCCCAAACCCTGCAAGTAAGCCTCTTCGGAAGTGTCTCTGGGCCAACCAGTGGGCTGACCAGCCTACACGGGACGTTTGCTCTGTCACCGCCGCTGTTTCGAGGAGGCCCTCGAAACTTGGCATACTGCTAGTTCTGTGTCCATGGCACCCTCACACCGAATTCCGTGCACTTGGCATTCCCAGGTCTGAAGTGAGACGAGTGTATCCGGACCGGAGTAAACGCGGTTGCCGGGTTGCCCTGCTGTGGCAACGACCTGTGCAAGTTTGCTGCATTTGTGACCCCCTTGCCCCTGAAGCCTGCTGCGGTGGAACTGGGCCAATTCTTCCACCCTGAGTGGAGAAATCGCCACTGTCCCATTTGGGAATCCTGGCTGCATTTCGGGAACTACACAGTGTCGAGACGTCCTGATTGTCGCATTCGAACCTGCCAGCAAAGTGGACTGTACTGGCGAAGTTTGGGTCTGCCTGCGTTGAGGACCGGTGAGTAATTCTTACCCCAACCGGTGGCCCCTAGCATAGGAGCCCATTTTTACGCACGAAATGGCCCCTGAGGGCCGCTTTCCTTTCCACAGCTATTGTACATTAGCAAATCCGTACCAAACTCTCCAACTGCCTCTGCCCTCAAGTAGAGGTCCTGTTTGAATAGTGGGAACTTGTTCTTCATTGCCTCATCCACCTTCCTGAGCTGCGAGAGACCCTTGAAGAGACCCTATTTTGTTCTTTGACACAAGCGCGTGCATGTACTATTGGGCGTAAGGCTCCTCTCTTCGTAGGGCTTGGACTGCCTCTTAAGTTAGGTGTATCCTCGATGTGGAACTGGGTCTAAAGATTATTTGCACTGCCTGTTTTCCTCCCCCTCTAGGTGGTCTACATATTCCATGCTTTTAACCCCTTAGACACCAATGGTCTTGTATATATATTGTATTGATATTGATGTATTAGTTTACTCTAGTGTTACTGTGTGTTAGGCAGAATCCCGTGCAGTTCCCTTAGGGAACACTGCAAAAAGATTAAGACTACAGGAGTAAGCAGTAAACCCAATTGGTAGCAGCCTGCACCACCCAGATTTGCCTGGTAGCTGTGGCTGAGCAGTCAGACTTATCTCAAGAAGAGTAGGGCAGTATGCAGAGGATACACAATAGGACTAAAAACACAGTAGAGCAAACAAACACTGACCAGAGCTTTGTATCAAAAGTATATAATTATTTATTTAAAACACACTTTGGGAAATAAACTAGCACTCTAAATCAAAATCAAGTTAAAACACAGTCAGGTGAAGTATAAACACCTCCCTTGATAACTATTAGACAAGTCAGAGTTAAAACACCACTATTTGTTAAAAACAGTTGTGAGCATGTAACCTAGATGGCACTCCAATAGTTAAGTTAAAGGGAGAGAAAAAGGCAGGCCATAAAAATAAAACAGTTCCCAACACTTTTAGAAGTTCAAAGCAAGGGAGTAAAGGCAGTATACACTGTAGAGCCAAAGTTCATAGGCCAGGCCCACTTTAAATGGAGCAAAGCGAAATGTGCCCAGGATCACACAGTTTAAAATGCACTAAAAGTCTTTGCAGAATGTTCAAAAGAGGTTGGGGTGATTCAAGAAGTAAAGTTAGAAGGTCTGGGGCCATCCCAGTTGGAAAGCCAAGGATTTAAGGGTCACCTTCAGCAATCCGTGGAAAGGGTATCTAGGCAGCACACTGTACCTTAAAGAGAGGGGAAGCTCCGGCAGTGGCAGTTGTTCCTGGCAGTGGTTGCAGTTCATTGTTTCCACCAGGGGTAGAGAGGATCTCGTCAAGGAGGACACTTGGAGTCGATGCACTGCACAGGGAGGAAACCAGCCACAGAGTTCGTTGTTTAAAAGGTGCGTTCCTTTTATTCATGGTCAAAGTGGTGAAGCTTGGCTATCCAGCCGCCGGGGTGCTTGACACGGGCGATTCGACCAAGTGACGTCTTTGGAAGGCGAAAGGGGAAAACTGGTTGATCCCACCAGCTCAAAGGAAGAAGACTCATCCAGCAGAAGATCTTCTCTTGCCGTTGGGAAAGTGGTGAGTTTGTTGCAGCAGGGCTCCACCGGTGGTGTCGTCGTTGCAGATGGCTCAGCTTCTTCCCTCTTCTGATTCTTAGGTCCTGTGGTGACTTCTGAAGTTCCAGTCCCAAAGACCCTGCCTTTATGTAGAAAACCCCCCATTTAACAGCCTAGTTGTCACTCATACATGCTAAGTGCTGAGCCTGGCGGCTCACCACTGGGCCAATCAGAAAAGAGTGCGACTTCGGTTGCTAAGGCAACGCAGTCCAGGGTGCCAATTCCCCTCCCCACACATCCTGTGGAACCCAGACAGAGTGGCACCATTTGGAGGGCTTCTGTGGAGAAGCCCGCCAAAATAGTGGAACAAAGGACTCAACCTTGGTTAGAGCTACAGAGACGGACACGAACACCATTTTAGAAAAGAGTTCTGGCAAAAAAGACCCAACCGTTGATTTAATATTAAATAAATAAACCAGCGGTATCTTTAACATTGCACCAAAAAGTGGTGTGTTTAAAATCAATGGGAAAATCCCATAGGAAATATTCTGGTGGAATATTTTGCGTGGTAACCACTGTCACCAGCCAGAAACTCGACAAGGGGGGACTGGACAGTGCCCCCTTGAAAACAGACCCAGGGTCAATCTAATTACCCCCTTCCAATACTTCCACAATATGATGGTTTGTACTGGTTCTGTTCACAATTTTGGACTAGTAACGTCAATGGTGACTTTACATGCCCTGGGAGACAGTAGTCAGTCCCAGGGTATGGAGTCTATGTTTGGGGGTCACTATGATACCCTTGTGTTACTGCACTGCGGGTGCTGTGTAACACACATAAAAAAAACAGATGATACCCTATGGAGTAAAAGACCCCATAGCCCATAACCACACAAAGAGTCAAAGACATACCTCAAATCATGCCTAAGAGTGGGAGAAAAAGAGTCTCACTCTTAGCAGGAGAAAAAAAAAACAAACCCCAAAAATCCAGCAAAGCTGCTGGGGGACTCACTAGGTTTGGGAAATTAGCCTTAACAGAGAATTCTCCCTAACTCTCGCCCCCCCCACCCCAGACTAAGGGAGAGGAGGATTGAATCCACTCCTGGATGAATCTCATACCTCTAGTCGGTTATAAATAACCTAGAGAGACCATCAGCATTTTGGTGGTGACACCTTGATCTGTGTTCAATGGATAAATCAAAGGTTTTCCTTTGTAAGCTATATGACCTACAAACCCTTTGAGGAACATCTTCCTTGTTAAATCTATAGGGGATCTGCTTGACCAGTCCCTCAGAAGTTGGTACAAATTCTGAACCTGTGTTAGGCTTTTTCAAGGGGTCCTTGGAGTCCCTTAGATCTAGAGGGGCCTCCAAGGTTACTCACCACCTCTCTGTTGGGAGCAGGTTGGATCTCAGGCCTCTTGGTTGGAGGGGTTGGGGTTAGGCAATCTACCTGGTCCCATTCCTCTTAGATCTTACCTCACTTACTTTAGGAGTTTCACTCCCAATACTAGGATTTGAGTTGGAGTCTTCAGTAGAAGGTCCAACAGGCTGAAGGTTTTTGGCCTTAGACTTTTCTTTTCTGGTTTTCCGCCAGCACTAAGAATTACCAGTTCTCTTAGGCCTAGAGAAGGGGTCCAGTTGGTCTATCCACCTCTTCCTCAGAAGCAGGGGGAGTCAGAGACTCTAAAAGTGGGGGAATAATGATGGAGCTTGGTTCGGGCTCCCATTTCCCTAACATTTCAGCCTGAAATTTGCCTGGGTTAGAGGTCAACTTACTAACACCAGGGCTTGTAGTGGGGTTCTCTGTAGAGGTTCCCGGAGGCTTAGAGTGGTCCCTTAAGATGGCCTCTCTAGCCAATTTGGTTAGGTTCTGCATCTCTATACTGGGAGGCCTGGGGGTACTGGATACTACTCCTAGAGTTTTTAGATCATTCCCCAACAGGACTCTCCCAGGTACCTCAGTCTGAACACTGACAGGGATCCTCACTGTCATGTTATTACACTGAATGCGGGCTGGTAGAATAGGAACCATGTGGACAGGGCCTACAGAATTTCTAGTGGGACCTTTGGGTGCCTTAGCCACATCCTCAGGTTTAAAATATCTTTCATCCACTACTGTTCTGCTAGCCCCAGAGTCTCTCCTGGCAGGAGTATCCTGGCCATTGATGAGAACACTGTCCATGTAATATATTTAAGAGTTTGCTGGTAGGGAGTCATAGATTTCCCTATTCTGGCTGCTCACCAGACCCATAGGCCCTAAGGATACACTTGCTTGAAGACCCAAGGGTTCTTCAGCAAAGACTTCAAAGTGAGCACTAGCCACTTGTACTTCCTCCTCAGGAGTGAAGGCTAAGGAGACTGTGCAGATCCCTGCAGGTTTACCCTTACATCTGGGACCTCCTTTGATGTGGTCAGTTGCTCCATCACCCTCCATCACCCTCCATTACGCCCATCGTCAAAGATCTGCAAGGGACACCCCTTTAAGCACACACTATGTTAAAGAGTCTCCATCACCCTCCATCACCCTCCATCACGCCCATCGTCAAGGATCTGCAAGGGACACCCCTTTAAGCACACACTATGTTAAAGAGCCTCCATCACCTGCAAAACATTTACAACCAAATACACTTCTCTCGCTGGCTGAGATACGAACATCCCACAAGAAGTGAAAACATCACCAGACTGCAAACAAAGAAGTGCAAGATGCACAATACAGGAAACAGCATTGCCCTGATGCCATTCCCATTTCTCATCCCCATCACTGTGGGGCTCTGCAAATTGACTAGTTCCAGTTGGTGCTTTATAAATCACCCATGGGTAAATAACCTTCACCCCACACTCAGCCCTGTCATGTTGTGTGTGATGCTGTAAATGCATTGGAGGGACAGGACCTCCATGTCCTTGTCCTCTTCCCTTATCATGTGTGTTCTCTGTTTTCGGTGCAGCTCTTCCTCTTTGTGGTTGTGGTGAACAGAGACCCTTGGGATACCCTTATGGCACCCATAGGTGGCATTACAACCCTGTGCCCATAGTGTATGTTTTTGGGCACCTGTGTGTGACCCACAGAGCCGGAATGAACTGGTGGCAGCTCCATGCTGAATTTGACAAGTGCTTTGAGTGTCCTCCATTTTGGGCTACCCAGGGGCCCTGCCCTAGGTATCAGTTGATTCCTGATAGGAGTCTAGATGGCCCCTGTGGCCTCTTGGTTTCTATTACCTTTTATCCTGTTTTCCCAAAGACCTGGGAAGCCCTGACGCTGTCCCATCCCCTGACTGGCTTTTAGGTGGAAGAACCACCTAAAAGCCCATCCCCTGACTGGCTTTTAGGTGGAAGAACCATATGTGGTATTGTAGGGAAGTCCAGGCCAGACTGGCTGGAGCCTTCCCAATGACTTCCCACCCCAAGGGCCTACCCTATGTTATGGGTAGGCCCTTGGGGTGGGACCTGGGAAAATGGAGTGTGTTATGAATATGCATTCAGTGTTATTTGTGTCTGGTTTCTGTGTATGTGACACAAAGAATGAGCCAGCCCTGCTTTCATTTACCAATCTGAAAGCCGCCGTGTCTGTCGCAGACTCCAAGAGAGAACCTGGCTAGGAAACCCCATCCTGAGCTACGAGGGAACATCATGCAAAGCTGATCAACTTCAAGGCACACTGGAGGTCAGTCCTCGAAAAGGTTGCCGACCAGAGATGGGGTCCGCCAAGAACCTGAAGTGAAGCACCCGGACATCAAAGTCCATCATCGTAGACCAGGGTTTGGAGGTTTGCCGTGACCGCTGGAAGCCTGTCAAGTCATGGTGCTCAGAAGCAGGAACATCTTGATGCCATTCTTCTCGACGACCAGAGCCACAATGCTCCTCCTTTGCCTAAGACATTTGAACTGAAGGGCTCCTTTGCCATCACCGTCGACCACTTTGTCCCAGTGTAGAAAGTCTAAGTTGCTGACGACCAAGGAGAATCCGCTGGTAGGTTTCCAGCCATGCGAAGTGCACAAAGACATAGGGCCTCATTACACGGTAGGCGGTAGCCATGGCACTAATAGCGCCATGGCTACCCCCTTACCGCATTCCGGGTTCGTGTTCCCGGAATGGAGACTTAACAGGTCATTCCGACCTTGGCAGGACTGGTAAGTCCCCGTTCCGGGAACCATTCCCCATTCCCATTTGAGCCCCCCTAGGGCTCAATGGGAATGGGGAAGGAGCTAATAACGGTACTGCATTTTGCGGTACCGTTATTAGCTCTGAAGTCCCTTAGAGGGTCCCTTCCCTAAACCAGGCGTTAGGGGAGGGACCCGCTAAGGAACCTCGTAGTAGGGTGCTAAGGGATTACCGGCACCGGTACCCTTACCGGTGCCGGTAATCCCTTACCGCCTACTGTGTTATGAGGCCCATAGACTGATGAAGATCCGAAAGCCAGCCGTGGTCCAGTCTCGATCGCTGACGACCCAACGGCCTTGCTGGGCCTACATTCTTCATCAATCTGCTTTGCTGAAACAAACTCTTGTCATCAAGGTGCACCGCACGCCTCATTTCACAGGACGTCCCTGACTGATCTTCGATGAGCACCACGAAGGTCGAAGCTGTTCTCCTGACGACAGTGTTCAATTTTTTTTCAAGGAATCTCAATGCCCTGTGGCTCCTGCTTTAACGGAAGTTCACCCACAAGGGATCCGTTGAAGAAACACTGTTAAGCTCGGGTATATTGGGGTAGTAGAAAACTTTACCAAGAAAGAAGACTATCTTTAACATTACTGGAGTGGGCTTGCTAATACTCTTTACTTATAAGTTGCCAAGGTGGGTAGATCCTCACACAGAACTGTGCCTTGGTAGCGGGACAAAGTATTCTTGCCAGAGTACGAAGGTTTTTATTGATTGTGTATATATATATTGAACCTTATTAATATAAAGAACTGTGTTATCACCTAACATAGTGTGTGGACATTCCTTTGTGGAGGTTTTGGGGACTACACTGTATTTAAGAACCAGCCTGCATCATCTCCTGAGAGCTTAAGCATTGATTGCTCGTCCATTGCTACCGCATAGAGACTTGGCTGGGGTGCTCTGTGCTTCTACTCTGCCATATAGAGGTCAGGTGTACATAACCCCCTTCAAGGCTTGACAATGTTCATCACTAAAGCCATGGTAAACACCTCCACCCTGCATATAGCGCTTGTACATTGTTAATCTCAGAAGCCATGGAAGACACTCCACATCCAGCCCTGTTGATTTGTTTACCACTGAGCTCAAGATAGTCGCTTGTACCCCACATGCAGCCCTGTCATGTTGTTTATCACTAACACCATGGTAAACACTTGCACCCTGCATATAGCGCTGGTACATGTTCATCTCAGAAGCCATGGTAGACACCACACATGTGTTCATCACTGAGGTCAAGATAGTCACTTGCGGGCATGGCCAACGGCGCGATGAGGAGGACGCAGACTCTCGTCGCTCCCGCAATCGCCGCAGAAATCCTGTAAAAATTACCTGATGGGGTAGAAAAATAACCCCTATTGATAGTGGGCGTCACTGGGTCCACCCAGATCTAAGAACAAAGAAAATCGGTGACCCAGTGCAGAGGGGTGCCGAAGAGAAGTTCCCAGATGGCCGCCTACACAAACTGTCCCTGATTTAGGTCCCGGCGGTGCGACGAGACGCTGTTCTGACTTTGCGTAGCCCCGCTACACATCTGCAGAGAGGCGAGACCCAGTATCCGGGAGGGACTTCGGTTGCTGGCTGCGGCCCCGCTGGGGCGATTAACCGGGAGGTATCGCCGGTGCTGTGGCGGACCCCGGGCGGCTTCAGCCGGTGGCGTAGACTCTCCCCCCGACCTCCCGGTCTGTATGCTGGCTCCATCCGGAGCGTGAAAGACCTGGTGGACGCTCCACGAGGGGGGTGTCTCTGCCGGCTCGTGTGACCAGCACTAACGAGCCTCCCTTCCGCCCCCCGCTAGAGTCTGAACGATCCTCGCTGGACGGTGCTGATGCTCCCCAGCAGACCCAGCCAGCGAGCGACACGAATTGGGGAAGGAAACACCCGAGGAGCGGCGACGTCCCGCTGGGGTGTCAACAGCAGTATATGCCTAGGCGTGCTGTGGCCCCGCCCCCCTGGGGATACATCGACTTTCCTGGGGCTCCACGTTTCTACATGTGGCACCCTACGACGTGAGCCCGCGCCGGCGGAAGAACACCACAGTGCTAAGCCTCAATCAGAGCGACTAGTGGGCTGCACCACCCGCGACGCTTGCTCCATAATTTATGCAGAAATAATTGCAACTGTACCCGGTACGCACAATCAGAGCCCCTTCCCCTTCTGTAAACGCGGCCTGCGAGTCGCCGTATCACCGAGGCCCCCGGCGAAATTGTGGAGAGGCGCCCGGGAGTGCCCGAGTTCCTACAGGCAGTCGGCTAACTGGACACTACGCTACATGCACCCCGGGGCTCCAGGGCAACGTGCTGCCCCACGGACACCGCAGCTTAAACGGGTGGTAGTGTACACCAGCACCAGTGAAAGGAATAAATAGACGTGGGCCCCTTCTTTCCCTATCTCCCCCCCACCCACATCAGCACTGGGCCGGTGGAGGCATACAAAACATCTCCGGTCCGGTGAGGACATACAGAAGCGAGAGAGCCCCAATGACAGGAGCTGGGCCTGGCGCCTCAGATCAACTACCGCCTGAGTGCCCGGGAACGGCGGACACACTCTAAACTACAACTCACCGGACACGGGAGACAACGCAGCACAAGATCCACTCCAGGAGGCAGGCAGAAACTGACTTATTGACTGGCTTACGGGTCACTGACATGAGAAAAGAAAAACCCAGAAAAACCGGAACACAAAGCAAAATCGACCAATTCTCAACAACTGCGGCGAATCCACGGGTGGAACAAGATCTCAGGGAAGTAATGGAACAAGAAAGAGAAGTGATATCTCTCAAAGGCATCATGGCGGCAATCGCTGATTCACGTTCCTCTATGGAACAAAACATAGATGGTATAAGTGTGGACATTTCTTTACTACGCAATGATCTCCAAAAGCTAACGTCCCGTACTGGGGAAGCTGAACAGCGCATATCCGGGACAGAAGATGGGTTGAGAAACCTGGAGCTGCAACTGAACAGAACCACAGCCCGCCTAAAGGTACTAGAAGCAAGAGTGGACGAAGGAGAAGGCAGATCACAACAGAATAATGTGTGGATCCTAGGCCTGCCTGAAAAAGCCGAAGGAGATTGTATGGAACTGTTTCTCGAGCAATGGCTCATTGACTTGTTCGACAAGAAGAGATTCTCCAAATTTTTCTCGATAGAAAGGGCCCATCGAGTCCCCACTGGGCAACCACCGCCTGGGTCCCCACCACGCATAGTGGTAGCAAAGTTTCTAAACTATAGAGACCGGGACGCATTATTGCATATGGCACGCACCAAAGGCACGATAACACATAACAGCTCCAGGATTGCATTCTTCCCAGACTATACAAGAGAAGTTCAGAAGGCAAGACAATCTTTTGAGCAAATCAAAAAGCAACTGCGCTCTCTGAACATTAAATATGGGCTAATCTTCCCGGCCCAATTGAAAATCTTCCATAAAGGGACAACGGTCCACTTCACCGACCCGAAAGAGGCCAGGAGATGGGCAGAAACGCATATAGAAGGCGATTGGAGACTGAACCAAAGGCACAGAAACGTGCACCGGGGCAACTCACCAGCTGGGGAACCCCCCCTGACCAACTTCCGATCCGAGATGTCAACCTCCCGCTGGCCGAGGAGGAGGGCTAAGACAATGATTGAAACAACAGCAACCACCTAGACAATGGAACCGGCTTGGTCTAGAACCTGCTACAGTTGTGAACCAGGCATAAAGGTAACTGACATAGTTGAAAGTTATACAGCGGCTGTTTCAGATGAGCACACGCCCCTCACAGTTTCGTGGAAACAGTTGTAGAAGTTGTGGTAGTAGTAAGAATTGTTAAGGACAATCGGAGCAGACACTAGTTGAGCTCGGGTTGATGTTCGGGCGACAGGTACTTCATGTTGGGGCGGAGTATGGGGAGGGAACAAAGGAGTTCGAATTTGTATTAGAAATTGTTTACACAGTTCAGTGTTTTAGGATGGCCCGTAGTTCCAAACGGGCTCAAATGTTTATGCACACTGAGGGTCAGGGCCCTGCTCCCTCCAGGGGTACTAAATTAAATGATGCAAGACACACGCATCAGATTCTGCTACAGCCAACTCCCAAACGACATGATGGAATCCAGTAATACAAATAATATGAAATCCATCAAGCTGATGACATGGAATGTGAATGGGCTAGGTAATAGCATTAAGAGACGCCTTGTATTGCAGCATTTGAATCGACACACACCATATGTAGCATTCTTAACCGAGACACACTTAGCAGGAACTAACTGCAACCTTTTCAGGCGATCCAATTACCGAACAGCACTACACGCTGGCTTCTCTATGGGGGCCCGTGGTGTGTCCTAATGCATAAACGCCTGCCACTCGATCTACTCACTGTCACACAAGACCCAGGGGGTAGATATGTGCACATGACCGGGACTCTCTGGGAACGCACCGTATCCATGCTAGCCATCTATGCACCACCAATGTTACTTACCGCCCAAATTCAAGACATAACGCCCATAATTACTGCAGAGCCCTCGAACTTGGTGATAGTGGGGGGAGACTTCAACGAAGTTATGAATCTGGAACTTGACCGCACGCATATTCGTGCAAGAAATCCCGCCACTCGGACTAAACTCGCTACGTTCACTGATGCAATGGGGTTAAAAGATGTGTGGAGACACTTCCACCCTAATATGAGAGAATACTCGTTCCTCTCCGGGGCACATGCCTCCATGTCACGGCTCGACTATTTCTTTCTCCCGGCATCCGAACTACACTTAGCTAACGTTATACAGCTCCTACCCAGAAGCATCTCAGGCCACTCTCCGCTCATATTAGAACTTTGCACTAACAGACCGCTCCCTTCGCCCACTTGGAGACTAAATAGTTATTATCTGGGATTCCCCGAACTAATAGAACAGGCCCAAAATGCTACAGAATCATACTTTGAATGAAATGCAACGTCCGTGGAAAGCCCGATAACTGTATGGGAGGCATATAAACTGGTCCTAAGAGGGGAACTCATCTCCTCGATCTCCGCCCATAAAAAAAAGCAGACGGAATCACTCCGAGAAGCTGAGATACGAGTGCAAAGAGCAGAAGTGGATCACCTATCCCAAAGCAAACCAGAAACACACCGCACATTACAACTAGCACAGAAGCAGCTACACAATGTTGCTCTGGACAACGCGAAACAGGCGCACGCAGCGATGCGTGCCAGAGTATATGAAACTGGGGACAAAGCGGGTAAATTACTGGCATGGCTGGAGAAGCGAGATGAGGGGCTCAGACATGTCAGAGCGATAAAGACACAGGAGGACATACTGATAACGACAGACAGAGACATAGCGGAAGGGTTCGCATCCTACTATAAGGAGCTTTATAAAGCACCGACTACCCCCATTGATGCCACAGTTCTGTCAGGAATTACCCTCCCGGCACTAACACCTGACCAAAGTGCCCTGTTAGAGACCGACATCTCAGAGGAAGAATTGTCCGCAGCCATGGCGGATCTTCAATCCGGGAAAACCCCGGGACCCAATGGCTTCCCTGTAGAGATGTGTAAAAAAATAGGTTCTAATGTAATCACCCCACACCTACTTAAAATGTACAAAACCTCCCGGAGTGAGGGAACCCTCCCGTTGGACCTGAAACTGGCCACTATAGTAGTAATACCCAAAGCGGATAAGTCCCCGGATAGGTGCTGTTCCTACAGACCTATCTCTCTTCTTAATACTGAAACTAAAATCTTAGCCAAAACATTAGCCAACTGGCTTCAACAAATCATACCCGCCTTAATTCACCCGGATCAGTCTGGATTTATGCCGCAGAGATCCACCCGCATGAACATAGATCAGCTGCATACAGCAATAGAAAATGCGGGCACTATTTGGGGTCCACTAGCCCTATTAGCAGCGGACTTCGAAAAAAGCGTTCGATTCAATTAACTGGGAGGCGATCTTGGAAATAATGTATGGAATGGGATTTGGACCCCAATTTATGAGCTGGGTCAAGCTACTCTATAAATCACTGTTAGCAGTCACAAACGTAAACGTCACGTATGAAGACCCTTTGAGATAGGAAAGGGAACCAGATAGGGATGCCCACTGTCTGCAATGATATTTGCAATAGCAATCGAACTGCTCGCGATAATATTGAGAAATAATGAAACATGGCAGGGCTTCCGCTGGTTAGAAAGCTGGGAAGACAAAGTGTCCTTATAAGCAGATGATTTGTTGATATACCTGCACGATCCAGTAAGATCCTGCCCCATAGTGACTACCTTACTGCAGAAATACGGAGCTTTCAGTGGACAGCGAGTTCATTGGGCGAAATCCACCCTGTTTCCACTGACGCAAACTGAAGGAGCAATACCACCCTGTTGCCCCTACCAGGTAGTAGCGGAACAGTTTAAATATCTAGGTATATTAATAACAAATAACCTGAAGGATTATACTGCCAGAAACTTGCAGCCTGTGATGACAAGGCTTATAGAAGACACCCACCACTGGTCGTCCATTCCGTTGACACTACTTGGTAGAGCAGCGCTCTTCAAAATGATGTACCTGCCCCGACTATTATATGTACTACAGAACGCTCCACTATATATTCCCCCAAATATATTTAGAAAGATAGACCAACCACTCTGAAAGCTGCTCTGGAATAACAGTCACCCACGCATTGCACTGGCCACGCTTCAAAGATCCGTTTGGAAAGGCGGAATAGGACTTCCCCGAATGCAGATGTACTACTGGGCCCGCCAGCTGACAATAGTAAACGACCAATTGCACGGAGACATAGCTGCGCCACACAACAGATCACTAGAAGATTGCACTCCCGAAAGGCCGGTCATGCAATATCTCTATGGGAAAAGAGCCCGAATACTTACTTCCAACATGCGTGCACATATAGCGCAAATCTGGGCAGAGGCACATAAGTTTGTAGGATGGGGAGGTAAGCTATCACAGGCTCAACCAGTATGGAATAACAAGAACCTCCCGGGTGTCTACACGCTTCCGAAATGGCCGAACAGGGTGCAACATGGAACATGAACATTGGGTGACGTTGTGAGAGAAGGCAACATAATCCCATTCATGGAACTGGTGACCCGCCTCGCACTCCCCCAAACTGAACGATATCACTATATTCAACTACAGCACGCACTACAGGGCATTCTCCCCGAGGTGACCCCCCTACCGAAATACACCCCGATAGAAAAAAACCTCCTCCCTGAACCAATTACTCATAAAGTGACATCAACCCCGTATAGCGCCATAACCTCCTTTGGCACGACAGAACTGCTGGCGTTACAAACCAAATGGGAGGCCGATGTGGGTGTAATATTACCAGAGGAATGGGTCATGGCGCTGATGTTCCCAAGGGAAGTGGCTATATCATCAAGGCTTAGATTGATTCAGTTAAAGATATTGCACAGAATTTACTACCCTAGGGTCGCCCTCTACAAATGGGGAAAGATAAATAATCCAACTTGTTTGCGATGTAAAATGGAAGAGGGTTCCATTTTCCATATCTTGTGGGACTGTGCACGCATTCGACAATTTTGGAGGGCATGTTGCAATGAACTATCTAGAGTCATGGGCAAGACGATCCCCATGGACCCTAAGCTCTAATTACTGGGAATGGATGACGAAATCGAGTTGTCAAGATATGAAAAACTGCTTCTCTCTACCACAACTGGTCTGATTAAACGAAATATTGCCCAAAAATGGGGATCAGACCTGACACTGAGCTATGAACAATGGGTAACAGACATCGATATATTTGTTGCAATGGAGCACAGGGTATATGCTGCCAGAGGATGCCCAGCCAAGGCGCAGAAAATATGGCAAACATGGGAGGATGCCCACTGAAACTCTCAACAGACAATTGCTCATCAGGTCAAAGATGAGATAAATCGGATCCCCCAGGGCACTCTCGGAAAAGGGGAAAAGGAACTGACCCATATGTCGGAGTGGCATACCCCGCGTCAAACCTCTATGTATTACGAGGGAGATGATTTATGATTTATGATTTATGGTTGTTTTCCTCCTTTTCAGGGCCAATGTCAACAGTGTGCATGCACCGTATATGTTTGTTTGTTTGAGTTTCAAAAATCAATAAAATATGTTATTAAAAAAAAGATAGTCACTTGCACCCCACGTACAGCACTGTTGCTGTGTCCATCACTGAGGTTAAGATAGTCACCCCACATGCACCCTGTTAATGTGTTCATCACTGGGGACAAGATAATCCCTTGCACCCCACACGCAGCCCTGTCATGTTGTTCATCACTAACGCCATGGTAAACACCTGTAACTGGGTTCAGCTTCTCTTCTCAACATTTCTTCTCATAAAATTACTCCATGCCTCTCTGCATCACCCACCTCCTCTACATTCTCGCTCCCCAGCTGTTCTCTCTATTTTCTCTCTCTCTTCCCCCAAACCACCTCTCACTCTTTCTCTTTGCCATCTCCTCCATCCTCTGACTCTGGGTGTTTTCTCCCCATATCCTGAATTTATCCATCAACCTCCTCTTTCCTTCTCTTTCTGCCACCTCTCTTTCTTCCCACCCTCCTTCCTCCAATTGCCTTCTGACACCTCTCTCCATTTACAGCCACCTCCAGCACTCTCCTGGCAACACTTAGCACCCATGCATCTTTCTGTCCAACTGCTTATTCCTTTCATGGGGGCCTAGCCACTCTAATTAGTTGATCTGACGCAGGAGTGGCAATACTGGCGTTTGTTCATTCTGACTGGGATGGCACTAGAGCAGCAGTTCTGTGGTAATACATTCACCAAATTGTGCTATATATGTGCAAATTGTGTGGCACGCAGCCCAGCATTCAGGCCAATGTCAGGCTTGGCTGCCATCTTGGAGCGGCCCGCCCTTATGCACACAAAGAATGTAAACAGCACTTAAGAACATTCTCAGGAGGATATGGGGGCACTGCAGTGAACATGGACATGACATAGAGAGGTGTACATGAGTGTACAATGTTTATTGAGTGATTCACGGTGTACAGGTAATGGCAAGCAGGAGCCTCAGTCAACCTTTAACACTCACCTGCTTAAGGTGGGACTCTCCTGACCCCCACAGAAGGGAGCTTAGATTGATGAAAAGCTGATGACCTGGTGGAGCCGAGGGGTCAAAACTCCCAACAGTGATGCTTGTAGAGGATCCATTAGGAAAGACAAACCACTGCAGAATATCATACTGAGGGGGCATTTCACCATATTCATCGAAAGCAATCTCTGCCCCAGCGGGGGTCCGGAAAGACAGCTTATGCAGGAAGCGGTTCAGCTGGAAAAGGAAATATGTTAGAAAGACGCAATATACTGTAGGTTTAAAACACACACAGGCATCAGTAGCATAAACAGGTGAGATATGTTAGGGTTAAGACATGCACATGTATCAGTAGCATAAGCAGATGACACACCTTAGGGATAACACATGCGCAGGCCTCCATAGCATAAGCAAGAGACACACCTTAGGGATAACACATGCACAGGCCTCAGTAGCATAAGCGGGTGACACACATTAGGGATAACACATGCACAGGCCTCAGTAGCATAAGCAGGTGACACACCTTAGGGATAACACATGCACAGGCCTCAGTAGCATAAGCAGGTGACACACCTTAGGGATAACACATGCACAGGCCTCAGTAGCATAAGCAAGTGACACACTTTAGGGATAACACATACACAGGCCTCAGTAGCATAAGCAAGTGACACACCTTAGGGATAACACATACACAGGCCTCAGCAACATAAGCAGGTGACACACCTTAGGGATAACACATGCACAGGCCTCAGTAGCATAAGCAAGTGACACACCTTAGGGATAACACATGCGCATCCCTCCATAGCAAAAGCAGGTGACACACCTTAGGGATAACACATACACAGGCCTCAGTAGCATAAGCAAGTGACACACCTTAGGGATAACACATACACAGGCCTCAGCAACATAAGCAGGTGACACACCTTAGGGATAACACATGCACAGGCCTCAGTAGCATAAGCAAGTGACACACCTTAGGGATAACACATGCGCATCCCTCCACAGCAAAAGCAGGTGACACACCTTAGGGATAACACATACACAGGCCTCAGTAGCATAAGCAAGTGACACACCTTAGGGATAACACATACACAGGCCTCAGTAGCATAAGCAGGTGACACACCTCAGGGATAACACATGCACGGCCTCAGTAGCATAAGCAGGTGACACACCTTAGGGATAACACATACACAGGCCTCAGTAGCATAAGCAAGTGATATAACTTAGGGATAACACATACACAGGCCTCAGTAGCATAAGCAGGTGACACACATTAGGGATAAAACATACACAGGCCTCAGTAACATAAGCAAGTGACACACCTTAGGGATAACACATACACAGGCCTCAGTAGCATAAGCAGGTGACACACCTCAGGGATAACACATGCACGGGCCTCAGTAGCATAAGCAGGTGACACACCTTAGGGATAACACATACACAGGTAGCATAAGCAAGTGATACACCTTAGGGATAACACATACACAGGCCTCAGTAGCATAAGCAAGTGATATAACTTAGGGATAATACATACACAGGCCTCAGTAGCATAAGCAGGTGACACACCTTAGGGATAACACATGCACAGGCCTCAGTAGCATAAGCAGGTGACACACCTTAGGGATGACACATACACAGGCCTCAGTAGCATAAGCAGGTGACACACCTTAGGGATAAACCATGCACAGGTCTCAGTAGCATAAGCAGGTGACACACCTTAGGGATAACACATGCGCATGCCTCCATAGCAAAAGCAGGTGACACACCTTAGGGATAACACATACACAGGCCTCAGTAGCATAAGCAAGTGACACACCTTAGGGATAACACATAGACAGGCCTCAGTAGCATAAGCAGGTGACACACCTCAGGGATAACACATGCACGGCCTCAGTAGCATAAGCAGGTGACACACCTTAGGGATAACACATACACAGGTCTCAGTAGCATAAGCAAGTGATTTAACTTAGGGATAACACATACACAGGCCTCAGTAGCATGAGCAGGTGACACACATTAGGGATAACACATACACAGGCCTCAGTAACATAAGCAAGTGACACACCTTAGGGATAACACATACACAGGCCTCAGTAGCATAAGCAGGTGACACACCTCAGGGATAACACATGCACGGGCCTCAGTAGCATAAGCAGGTGACACACCTTAGGGATAACACATACACAGGTAGCATAAGCAAGTGACAAACCTTAGGGATAACACATACACAGGCCTCAGTAGCATAAGCAAGTGATATAATTTAGGGATAACACATACACAGGCCTCAGTAGCATAAGCAGGTGACACACCTTAGGGATAACACATACACAGGCCTCAGTAGCATAAGCAAGTGATATAACTTAGGGATAACACATACACAGGCCTCAGTAGCATAAGCAGGTGACACACCTTAGGGATAACACATACACAGGCCTCAGTAGCATAAGCAGGTGACACACCTTAGCGATGACACATACACAGGCCTCAGTAGCATAAGCAGGTGACACACCTTAGGGATAACACATGCACAGGCCTCAGTAGCATAAGCAGGTGACACACCTTAGGGATAACACATACACAGGTAGCATAATCAAGTGACACACCTTAGGGATAACATATACACAGGCCTCAGTAGCATAAGCAAGTGATATAACTTAGGGATAACACATACACAGGCCTCAGTAGCATAAGCAGGTGACACACCTTAGGGATAACACATACACAGGCCTCAGTAGCATAAGCAAGTGATATAACTTAGGGATAACACATACACAGGCCTCAGTAGCATAAGCAGGTGACACACCTTAGGGATAACACACACACAGGCCTCAGTAGCATAAGCAGGTGACACACCTTAGGGATGACACATACACAGGCCTCAGTAGCATAAGCAGGTGACACACCTTAGGGATAACACATACACAGGCCTCAGTAGCATAAGCAGGTGGCACACCTTAGGGATAACACATACACAGGCCTCAGTAGCATAAGCAAGTGACACACCTTAGGGATAACACATACACAGGCCTCAGTAGCATAAGCAAGTGATATAACTTAGGGATAACACATACACAGGCCTCAGTAGCATAAGCAGGTGACACACCTTAGGGATAACACATACACAGGCCTCAGTAGCATAAGCAAGTGATATAACTTAGGGATAACACATACACAGGGCTCAGTAGCATAAGCAGGTGACACACCTTAGGGATAACACATACACAGGCCTCAGTAGCATAAGCAGGTGACACACCTTAGGGATAACACATAAACAGGCCTCAGTAGCATAAGCAAGTGATATAACTTAGGGATAACACATACACAGGCCTCAGTATCATAAGCAGGTGACACACCTCAGGGATAACACATACACAGGCCTCAGTAGCATAAGCAAGTGATATAACTTAGGCATAACACATACACAGGCCTCAGTAGCATAAGCAGGTGACACACCTTAGGGATAACACATACACAGGCCTCAGTAGCATAAGCAGGTGACACACCTTAGGGATAACACATGCACAGGCCTCAGTAGCATAAGCAAGTGACACACCTTAGGGATAACACATACACAGGCCTCAGTAGCATAAGCAAGTGATATAACTTAGGGATAACACATACACAGGCCTCAGTAGCATAAGCAGGTGACACACCTTAGGGATAACACATACACAGGCCTCAGTAGCATAAGCAAGTGATATAACTTAGGGATAACACATACACAGGCCTCAGTAGCATAAGCAGGTGACACACCTTAGGGATAACACATACTCAGGCGTCAGTAGCATAAGCAGGAGACACACCTTAGGGATAACACATACAGAGGCCTCAGTAGCATAAGCAGGTGACACACCTTAGGGATAACACATACACAGGCCTCAGTAGCATAAGCAGGTGACACACCTTAGGGATAACACATACACAGGCCTCAGTAGCATAAGCAAGTGATATAACGTAGGGATAACACATACACAGGCCTCAGTAGCATAAGCAAGTGATACAACTTAGGGATAACACATACACAGGCCTCAGTAGCATATGCAGGTGACACTACTTAGGGATAACACATACACAGGCCTCAGTAGCATAGCAGGAGACACACCTTAGGAATAACACATACACAAGCCTCAGTAGCATAAGCAGGTGACATACCTTAGGGATAACACATGCGCATGCCTCAGCAACATAAACAGGTGGCATACCTAAGGGATAACTCATGCACAGGCCTCAGTAGCATAAACAGGTGACACACCTTAGGGAGGACACATGCACAGGCCTCTGTAGCAGAAACAGGTGACAAAACACAGGGATAACACATGCACAGGCCTCAGTAGCATAAGCAGGTGACACACCTTAGGGATAACACATGCACAAGCCTCAGTAGCATAAGCATGTGACACAATTTAGGGGAAGACATTCACAGGCCTCAGTAGCATAAGCAGTTGACACACCTTAGGGAATACACATGCACAGGCCTCAGTAGCATAAACAGGTGAGATATGTTAGGGTTAAAACATGCACATGCATAAGTAGCATATGCAGGTGACCCACCTCAGGGACATATGCACAGGCATCCATAGCATAAGTAGGTGAAACACCTTACAGACAACACATGCACAGATCTCAGTAGCATAAGCAGGGGACACACCTTAGGGATAACACATGCACATGCACAGGCCTCAGTAGCATAAGCAGGTGACACATGCACAGGCCTCAGTAGCATAAACAGGTGACAAAACATAGGGATAACACATGCACAGGCCTCAGTAGCATAAGCAGGCGAGACACCTTAGGCAAAAACATGCATAGGTCTCAGTAGCATAAGCAGGTGACACACCTTAGGGATAACACATGCACAGGCCTCAGTAGCATAAGCACGTGACAACATTTAGGGATAACGCATGCACAGGCCTCAGTAGCATAAGAAGGTGACACACCTTAGGGATAACACATGCAAAGGCCTCAGTAGCATAAGCAGGTGACACACCTTAGGGATAACACATGCACAGGCCTCAGTAGCATAAGCAGGTGACACACCTTAGTGATAACACATGCACAGACATCAGTAACATAAGCAGGTGATACACCTTAGGGATAACACATACACAGGCCTCAGTAGCATAAGCAGGTGACACACCTTAGGGATAACACATGCACAGGCCTCAGTAGCATGGGAAGGTGACACACCTTAGGGATAACACATGCACATACATCAGTAGCGTAAGCAGGTGACACACCTTAGGTATAACACATGCAGAGGCCTCAGTAGCATAAGCCGGTGACACCTTAGGGATAACACATGCACAGGCCTCAGTAGCATAAGTAGGTGACACACCTTAAGCGATAACACATGCACAGGCCTCAGTAGCATAAGCAGGTGACGCACCTTAGTGATAACACATTCACAGACATCAGTAGCATAAGCAGGTGACACACCTTAGGGATAACACATGCACAGGCATCAGTAGCATAAGCAGGTGACACACCTTAGGGATAACACCTGCACAGGCATCAGTAGCATAAGCAGGTGACACACCTTAGGGATAACACATGCAAGGGCCTCAGTAGCATAAGCAGGTGACATACCTTAGGGATAACACATGCACAGGCATCAGTAGCATAAGCAGGTGACACACCTTAGGGATAACACCTGCACAGGCATCAGTAGCATAAGCAGGTGACACACCTTAGGGATAACACATGCACAGGCCTCAGTAGCATAAGCAGGTGACACACCTTAGGTATAACACATGCACAGGCATCAGTAGCATAAGCAGGTGACAACCCTTAGGTATAACACATGCATAGGCCTCAGTAGCATAAGCAGGAGAAACACCTAAGGAATAGTACATGCACAGACCTCAGTAGCAGAAGCAGGTGACACAGCTTAGGTATAACACATGCACGGGCCTCAGTAGCATAAGCCGGTGACACACCTTAGGGATAACACATGCACATGCATCAGTAGCATAAGCAGGTGACACACCTTAGGGATAACACATGCACAGGCCTCAGTAGCATAAGCAGGTGACAAACCTTAGGGATAACACATGCACAGGTCTCAGTAGCATGAGCAGGTGACACACCTTAGGGATAACACATGCAGAGGCCTCAGTAGCATAAGCAGGTGACACACCTTAGGGATAACACATGCACAGGCTTCAGTAGCATGAGCAGGTGACACACCTTAGGGATAACACATGCACATACATCAGTAGCATAAGCAGGTGACACACCTTAGGTATAACGCATGCATAGTCCTCAGTAGCATAAGGCGGTGACACACCTTAGGGATAACACATGCACAGGCATCAGTAGCATAAGCAGGTGACACACCTTAGGGATAACACATGCACAGGCCTCAGTAGCATATGCAGGTGACACACCTTAGGTATAACACATGCACAGGCCTCAGTAGCATAGTATTTCAAGACTCCTGTGCGTGGATGATCTTGTTATATTAGACCAGATGCCGCTTGGCCTTCATAGGCAATGAAAAATGTTAGATCATTATGCTAATTGAATGCCCTGGTAATCAATGTAAGTAAATCTAACGTCAAGAGCCTAAAGTCGAAACATCTGCAAAGAAACCCTCTTTCACTTTGTACATCTATAAAGCTCCCCTGATATTAGTCAATGAATATAGGTACCTGGGGTTGAGTTTTAATGATAACATTGCAGAATCCCTTTGCAAAGTCCAGATAGCCCAAAAGGCTATAACAGCAGCTTCACTGGGTCCCCTAATACATAAGAAATGTGGGAGGATTTGTACAAACCTCTGATAATCAATAATAGACAAAAAGCGGTTCCAATTTTGAGCTGCGGGGCAGAAACCACACTGATGAAGGAAAGGTAGATTGGAAGAGGTTGGAGGGCTTGTTTTGGAAAAGGGTTCTACCCGTTACAGAAAGCTTTCCAATCCATGTAATTCCATATGAGTTGGGGCTACTATCGCTGGAGATTGAGATAAGGTGGAGAGCCTTGCGTCTACTTAGAAAATGTATTTTAGGAGATCCAGGCTCAATCCTCTCTTTGATCGGGGATATGATGGAAAATTCTATCGACCGGTCATTGCAAGTATGGATAGAAGGTTGTTTGGAATTACTGGCCGCTGCAGATATTTCTTTGGACATGCTATTGTAGAACGTGGACAAAGCTGTGCAGAAGCTGTGGAATTATGATTGGATTAAGGAAAGGGAACAGTGTATGCGCTATAAAGTCTTTGGGAACATTCAATATGAAATTATACCACTGGGTAGAATTGAGCTACTTAAAGTAATTCCTGTGTAACAAATATCAAGCGTTTTAATCTATGGCCAAGAAAAGGCAAAGGCAGTAGGTTAAACTGAGCTCTAAAATCAAGAGCTTGTTGCTTTTGTGCCGATGAGGTTGTATTGGAGACCCTAAGACATTGACTGATCATGTGCCCGACATTAGCAGAAAAGAGGACTTGAGTTATGCTTAAATATTTGGAAGATTACACTCTAATTGCGGAAGAGAAAATGTGGGCAATGATTTTTAGTGGATGCCAGATTTCTTTAATTTTAGCAACTGTTTGATTTTTATTAGAGATTAATATCTTACACAATGCATTAGTGGGTTTTAAAATATGTGTATTAAAGGTTCATATGATTTAAGATAAATAATCAAATTTTTTGGGATAAATTCTAGTAGGTGCAATTAGTTGATCGTTGGGAATGGAAATGCAGACGAATTCAATGTGTGTGTCAAGAATTGCATTGGTTTTAGGCATGAACTTTTATGTCTCAATTAGGAATTCTATGTATGAAATAAGTATGAGTAATTGTTTATATTGAATTGAATTGATAGTTTATTTGTATCGCGCTCATACACAAGTGTTTCAGAGCGCAACAAGGCAAGGGAGGGGAACAGGGGAGAACAACAACGATCTTACTAGGCTCAGTGACATTGAGAACGTGCAAGCGCATGGGAGAGGAGGAGGGGAAAAGTGCAAGGAAAGGGGGAGAAGTGGAAAGTGCAGAGCAGGAGGAAAACAGAATAAATCATAATAAATAAATAAACAACGAAACCAACAAAAGTGGTAGTGCAGCCAGCAAGTGGCAAGTGCTGAGTTTAAGGAAGCAGACAGGGTAGGACTGATAAGTGCAGGAAGAAAAAAAGGCGGGGGACTGTATGGGTACAGATACAGACCCCAGCGCAAGGGGGGGCCTGGTGGTAGTGTGGGAGGGTGGCAAGGTGAACAGGAACCTGGTCTCGGAGATCAGAGGGTGGCCAGGTGCATGTGCCAGGAAAGACCAGATCAGCAGGGGAGAGGGGGGAGAAGGCAGAAGCAAAGAGGAAGGTCTTGAGGTGCTTCCCGAACCGGAGACGATTCTCCTCAAGTTTTAGAGCGGCAGGGAAGCTGTTCCAAAGGGAGGCCCCAGCCAAAGACAGAGATCTACCCCCGGCTTGTTTCTTTAAATTTCGACTGACCCTGAGGGAGTTACCTCAATGCCATTAAATCTGAGATGTGGGCCCTGAGACTGATGATGATGCAGAACAGATATGTTCTGGACTTTTTAAATACAACAGCGTTTGCCAAAAAACTGGCGATTCATGCTGCACATTTATACCTCCAAACGACGCAGAGAATGGCTCCCTCATGCAAATAATTGGAGCCGTGCACATGCTTCGTGCCCATGTGCCGACAGAAGCTGGCATACAAAAGGGTTACTGGTATGACAACCTTTTTCCTTGGACATCACCCCGGATGGGGGCAATCGTGTAGTTATAAGTTATTGTGATAGTGTTGTGCTGGAGATCTTCTGCGCCTCCCAACTGTGACTTCGGTGCTGTGTTAAAGCAGTGCCTAGTAGCGTGATGATGAAGGATTCAATTGGGGTACAGGGTTCACCTCGCGGTACAAAAGATAGTGCAGTCCAAACTGATGACCCTGACAGACCTCGCATGGTTGCAATAGAACAAAGCCTTCACCCCCCCCGGGCACCACCACAATTCCCCCACCAGATCCTAAGATTTACAAAGAACACTGGGTAGAGCTAGCAGGGGATGGGAGGTGTATATATATGACATGTAACGCAAGCAATATACACAAGAAGGGAAGGGTTTACATTCCATGTATAGAGCATGGGTGCCAAAGGAAAGGTCACCACCATATTTGGAAGCTGAGGGGTTGGAGAGAGAACACATACACAAAGAGGAAAATAAAAGACTTACATGGGAGTTTGTTAATCGAGTATTAACAAAAGGGGGGAATGTTGGGAGGGGTAGACGGTTGTCCCAGGCCCCCAATCGGTTTCGGATTAGGCAGAGGCCAGAAAGTTTGCAATATAGGGGCTGAGGGCTGGTAAAGGGTTCAAGGGGGTGTTGATAGGGGCCGCAGTGCAGGGAAGTCAGTGCATTCTTTGGATGTAAAGCATACTAATCCAACACCATTTTAGATAAAAGCACCGTATTGAAATCGAGCTCTAACCCAGTGCAGCAGTCAGCGTGTGCCTATAGAAAGAGGTTACACTGATGAGAAAGGCCAGAGCCACAGAGAATCATAAAGCTCTTGTTGTCTTCAAGCTGCCTGCATTCCTTTCCTAAAAGGAAATCCCAATTCACTTTGAATCTGAAACCCTGACTGAAAAGGGGTTTTGCAGGGATGGGGGAAATGTAGGACAGTGTTGGGCATGCAGGAAAATGGGACATTGTTCACAGGAATGTAGGAGCAGGTCAACAGTTGCATATAATCAAATGCCCCGATATACCCAAGGAGCACTGACTCCATACCACACACAGCCCTATGGCCCATGCACACAGCAGCCCTGTATGGCACATCACCAGCACCAGCCACGCCTGCTCCCCCTCTACTGTTTCCGCAGCTGCAATCACCAGTTCCCAGTGGCTCAGGTTCTTATGCAGCGCATTCTGTCCCACTGTGAGCGTCTCAAATACCCAATGGAAATGCAGTTCCTAACAGCACTGTTTCTTACCACCAAGGGGCTATTGTGATTGGAGGGAACCCCCTCACCTTCCCAGGGATGAGCACCTATCCAGATCAGGATAGCCCACAGAGAGCCTTAGCATGCCCAGTCCTGTCAGCCACCGCCAACCCAGAAATTAAACCCTTGTGGGAGTGGAGATAAGCATTAAACACTAATTTTCATGGTGGAAAATTTCCCTTTGTCAGGTGAAGTGTTGGACACACAGGGCTTCTCTGGGGCATTAGCTATGAAAGTGTGTAGCAAGGTCGAACAGGCCCCGTTGTTGTTTTCAACAACGTCCCCTGTCAACCTGCTAAAATGAGATATGCTCAGCACGCTGAACATGACTATGATGCTCACTGAGAGAGAAGTGGTGTGTTCAACCCCAGGGATGTGACACATAAGGGCCAAGGGGTCATTTATGCCTTGGGGAGCGAGACTGCAACCTGAGGGATCCCAAGCTACCCAGATGTGTTTATCTATGGGGTCACAGTGTCGTTAAATGCAATCCCCCAAGTGGGTAATGTGATGAATCCTGCAGACCCCTCACAGAATCCCGGCCTAAACTCTCCTCCCATGTGGCCAGGGGCAGCAGCCGCTGCCTGATCCTAACCCTGGGGGTGATGCCTAAACTCTCCTCCTATGTGGCCAGGGGAGGCAGCCGCTACCTAATCCTAACCCTCTGGGTGATGCCTAAACTCTCCTCTCATGGGACTACGGGAGGCGGCCGCTGGCTGATCCTAACCCCGGGGGTTATGCCTGAACTCTCCTCCCATGTGGCCAGGGGAGGCGGCGCTGTAACCCTGGGGATGATGCCTAAACTCTCCTCCCATGTGGCCAGGGGAGGTAGCCGCTGCCTGATCCTAACCCCGGGGATGATGCCTAAACTCTCCTACCATGTGGCCAGGGGAGGCAGCCGCTACCTTATCCTAACCCTGCGGGTGATGCCTAAACTCCCCTACCATGTGGCCAGGGGAGGCAGCCGCTGCCTGATCCTAACCCTGGGGGTGATGTTAGGGGGGGGATCACATGGGAGGAGAAGGCCCTCAGGAAAATGGGATGACCCAATCAGGAGAGACGCGATATTCAACCTCCTCTGAAGGTCAGGGTTCCATCCAGAACAGAACTGCGAGACTTGTCCTTGGCCTCAAGCCCAGGGACCGTATCTCTCCAGGACTGAAATCTCTACACTGGCCCCCAGTGGCTGCGAGGATTAAGTTCAAAACCCTCTGCATTGTCCACAAGGCCTTCTGGGGCCTGGGGCCCAAATACCTTCAACTCTCTCTTCCTAAATATCTTCCTTCCCGAGCCCTTCGCTCATCCGTCTCCAACTCCCTCAGGGTCAGCCGCTTCTCGAAGCAGCGAGCTGGGGGTAGATCTCTCTCTGCAGCAGGGGCCTCCCTCTGGAACAGCCTTCCTGCCTCCCTGAAACTTGAGGAGAACCACCTCCGGTTCTGGAAGCACCTCAAAACCTTCCTCTTTGCTTCTGCTTTCTCTCTCCCTCTCCCCTGCTGAACAGCTTTAATTCTTCACTGAATCTGCTCTGAATCTGCAACTGGGCCACTCTCAGTGACCTCGGTCCAGGGCCCAGCCACTCTCCACTTACACTGCCTCCCTGGCACCCCCCTGCACTGCGGGACTGTCACTGTATCCTTACAGCCCCCCCTTCCCAGCACTTGTTCTGCATCTACCTTGCACTTGCCACCAGCTGACCTTATTTATTATTTTTTACGCTACTTACCTTGTACTGCACTTCCCCCCTCCCCTTGCACTTTTCCCTTCCCCCCACCCCTGCACTTGCACGATCTGAATGACACCTGGCCTAGTAGGATCGTTGTCTGTCTTCCCCTTGTTCCCCCCCCCTGCCTCGTCGCGCCTTGAAACACTTGTGTATAGGCGCGTTACAAATGCCATATCATATCATATCATAACATAATGTCTGAGTCTCTCATGGCATGATGTCATAGGAAGGCGTCCTTCCCCAGACGACCGCAAGGCACAAAGCACAAGAATACTTTCTGCAAACATGAAAACAAGGCAGATCAGAAACAGGGAGATAATGAAACTACTTTTAGTAGTTATGATTCTATAATTCGTTTAGGTAAACCTGAGAGGAAAACATCTCCTGAAAACCTTCCTTTAAAAACATATCTTGTAAAAAAGGTAATCCAAGTGGATTAAATAATCTTATAACAACTAAAAAGATTATGGACTTCACGTCCCATAATGCTCTAAGTACTGAGATGAATGAGAAGGATGTAGAGTTCCTAAAGAGCAGTGAGCAATCTAGATGTTGCAACATACATACCTGAGCGGGACCTTTAAACATTTGAAGCCCCTTCAGGTGCAGGTTGATAGGAAGTTGCAGTGGGAGAGTGTGCACAGCAGAACAGGCAGCGGGAGGAAGTAGAAGCCAGAATCAGACACATTGCTAGAAACGAGAAGCTGTGCAGAGCATACAGAGAAGGTTGGCGTCCTGGGCAGATGCAGAGGACATGCAGTGGGAAGCAGTGTGAATGACCGCTGTTCCCGCGGAGAGAGAGGCTCTCCGTGTCCTGCATTGGTCTTTAGAGAAAAGCTTTCACCAAAGCATGCTTGAAGCAGGGGGTGCTGCTTTGACAGCGGAACGAGTGAGAGGCGGAACGAGAGCAGAGCTGTCAAACGTCGTTGATGGTCTGATGTGTAAAGAAACAGAAGCAGCGTCTCCACAAGGACCACCAGGAGATACGAGTGAGTTGGCCTATTAGAGATAACCCTGGGGTGCTCCAAAGAAGACCACTAAAAATAAATACTTGTTTTGAATACAAAACTTTTAAACTAAAGCAATAAGAAGTAAATTATTAACCACATTGTCAAAGTCAATAATTGAGAGAATCAAATATCTTTCTTTAAAAGGGAATGAACAAATGATAACCAACATTGCCAAAGCCAATGAAAGGCAATAACTGAGGGAAACAAGTGTAACCTTTCACGAAGGAGAGGTTGAATAAGAAAATACTATAACACACATTACCATAGCTAAAGGACACAGTGAAAGAGCAAAAGGGATATCACTTGTCTAAAGAGAGATATTCTATTGCGAAATACTATAGTTCAGATGACCAACAGTCAATAGCTTGTGTAAAAGGAAACCAGAAGCTCAAGGAGAGAGGCCCTTATTGTAGGAACTATAACCTGCATTGTCCAAGGCAAACAGTTCTCCATTTGGGACTTTGTCCTTTTGTGCCATATGTATATAAAAGAAGTTGTGAACCAATGGTTTTGAAAGACAATGAAGAGGTAGTGATAAGTTGTGGACCAATTGTGTTAAAAGTCAAGCGATTGAATCAAGAAACAGTTGTTCAATTTTCTTTCTTCATTGAGGAACTAAGTGTGAAAAGATTGGAGCAAGCCTCACCACAGAGTACTAATATTAGAGGTAGGGGATTTTAGCCTGACAGGTGAGTATACCAGGATAGGGACAATTAAAGGTTATCCATGGCAGACGAGTGGACCAGGACGAAGATCTAAAGTACTGCAGAGTGGTAGACAGTTGTGGTGGAAAATAAAAGACAATTCCAAAAATATGTTTTGATGAACTGTTATATGAACCAGTCTGACAAAATAACATTTCTCAAAAGGAAGAAGTGTGAACCAAAAGGCAAGGATTTGTCTTCAGAGTGGAGAATATTGACATTGGGCCTCATTACGAGTATGGCGGTAAGGCAACAACGGCGCCGGTATCGCTACCGGCACCGCTGCTACCATACCACCATACTACAAGTTATGCTTGCAGGTGCCCTTGAAGCTGGTGGCCGTACCAGCACCCACAAGCAGAACTTGATGGTAGCAATGTTGCTACCACCCTCCCCATTCCCATTGAGCCCTATGGGGCTCAAATGGAAATGGGGAATTATTTTTACCGGCGCCCAGAAAAGGGTAATTACCGGGTCTGGCAAGGTTGTAATGACCCGGATAAAAATCAATACCGGTGGCAGCCATGCCTCATAATGAGGCCCATTGGGCTTCATTAGAAGGTTGGCACTCCGGTAATAACGACACCGATAAGGCATTGCCGGCATCGTGTACTGCAACGGCCCATCACAACCTGCAATGCCGCCCTACCGGCTTCTACAGGGACCCGCTGTGGGCGTGCACCACCATACCGGCAGGCACCCGGGCACACAGCCGCTGTGCCAGTAATAGCGGCATGTCGCGAGGAGGAGAACTTTACGAGTTGCATGGAAATGCACATACCGGCATCCAGACAGCGGTAAGAGGGGCCACCAGGATGCCATCAACACCGGCATCGCGGATCACCCATTAATAGCAAACTGCTGTGTTCCCAACTGCCACTGGTGCACACAATCAGCACAGGTGGAGGCAATGGAGTCAGGCACAGCACAAACGGAGCAAACCCACACACCACATCCCTTCCCCCAAGTCCGAAATGATACCACTATCAGTTGCCATACACGGGCTGGAGGACATGCCTGCACTGCCACTACTCCAGCAGGCACTAAACCAGGGGATGCAGCGGAGGTGCAGGAGGAGAAGGACAGTGAGACTGGGCCAGCACATACAACCAGTTCAGACAGTGGTACCCCGCAGGCAGCCACCAATCCCTCACATAAGGGCCAGTCCATTTGATTTAACCCCTGCACAGATCCACACCCTGTAGCGCCTGGACAGGGACACATTACGCACAATTGTGGATCTCATTCACGATGATCTGGTCAGCCTGATCAACATACATGCCGCCATCCCCTTCTGCCAAAGGTAGTGTCTGTGCTCACTTCCTTGCAATGGTGCTGCGCAACTCCACGTTTCCCCACTACATGGAATGTCACGCTGCCTGAGGTGCCTAGTGTCCTAACAAAGGGCCATGGGAGTTGTTGTTAGGGGGGACCACAAGCATACGTAACCTGTCTGCTGGCTTGGCATTGGGTGTTGTTGTTGGGGGGGACACCGTCCTGGGTGCCCACCACTGTGACCCCAATTAATATGACGGGATACTTGAGAGTGACAATGGATGCAGACGTGCCATGACCCCACAGCCATGTGTAAATGTTAGCTACGAACACAGCACCCACCCCTGCACATGCACAAAGTACATCATCAAACCTCAACCACAAGTATCACAATGCACCAACCTGCAGTCATAGTGCATACATGAGTGCAGCAAAGTACAGTGCAGGTCATGCAGACATGACTGAGCCGAATCCAACTGCCTCTCATGGAATCCCCTGTCACTGCCCCTGCCCGACAAGTACACCGCATACCACCATGCCATACACAACACCTGAAGGGACACCCAAAAATCCAATGGGACATGGTTGTACAGAATAGATTCCAGCAAGTGGTGAACACCACTGACACGTGTGCGACTGCTGCAGGACCAATACACAGCACCTCACTTCCACCATGCCAGTTGACACCCAGCGCATTCACAGAACTGTCTCCCTACACTGGCGGACCATACCACCACTTCCATTGTGCCATGGTTACATGGGTGAGGCAATGACGGACATGTACATGGCATCATCATGTATATGGAAGCATGATTGGCAAAACAACGTGTACCATGTTGTACATCATGGAAAACCATTATCCAGTGCACTCCATGCATACAGGATTCACCACTGCAACACAGCCTTCACTGGTGAGCACATCATGGGCCTACTGACATCATCTGTGTGAGTGCTGTATCGGGTGTCAAGGTCCGTACAACCTGTATGTTACCCATGTTCCCCTACCGTGGACCATCATCGAGTCCACTGACCTGAGTGTTGCTGTAATGAAATGGCAATAGCTGGAAGTGAACATCCCTTGCATTTGATCACAAACAATGTACTGCCGGTGTATACAAGGAATGCCAAAAACCCTCACAATGATTACCTCAATTCCTCCCATACAGGTGATGCTGGGTATCCCCTGAAGCTGTGGATCCTCACCTCTGTCAGGCATCCAGGCACCAGGCACGTAGAGGACTACAATTTTGCGCATTCATGCACTTGTATGATGATTAAGCAGCCATTTGGGCCGTTGAAGGCACAGTTTCGCTGCCTCAGCAGGTCTGGTGGGGCACTCATATACATACCTGAAAGGAAAGACAGTATTGGTATGTGCCATGCTGCACAACATGTGAATCCGGCGCAAACTACCCCTGCCACCTGACATGGACGTAAATCCACCGGGAGATGAGGAGGATGATGGGGAAGATGCTGCATTTCGGCCATAGCAGAATGTGCCTGAAGGACGTGCTGTGCGCCAATGTTTGATTGAACAATATTGCTAATGTACTCGGTAACACATGGCACTTTGAATGTTGGACACTGGGCACTGCTGACAAATGAAATGACACACACTCAATGATCAATGTCCAATCATGAGTTCTTCATGTGCACCCCAGTTGTATTAAGGAAATATGAACTATGTACATATCGTGATCGCTAGCCAGTCAAGCCATCTGGGGGGCAATTACCTGCACTGTTGCTGATCGCACCATGTACAGGAGTTTAGAATTGTTTCGGTCCCTGGTTAAGTGATTGGTGGCCGTTGATGTTTCTATGGGGTTTTCCACGCTGGTACTGCAATACGAGGATGTAAACAAGAACGCATGGCTGTGTGTTCAAGCATTGACTCAAACCAGGAGTTTTTCAAGTAATGACAGTGTGGTCATCAACCCGGCTTGGGGACATTTTACCAGGTTAGCATCTTGGGCCGTATGTGTGGGTATGAGACAATATATATTGTGGCCCATGTTAAAGGGGTAGGTACCTGGGTCCCCGGGAGTAGTGTTAGAGGTATGTTATAAAGGCCGTTGTCTTGTGCCTGTGAGTTGTTCTGTTGTGGCCTTCCGTGGAGCTAGTGCTCTTTCTCAGAGATGTAATGTAGGGTTTTCCATCCCTCTCCTCTGGTGTGGGGGGGGGGGGATTTAAGGAAGGTGTCCAGCAGTGGAGGCTGTTTGTGGCGGGGTGCCGACCGTGAACTGTGTTTTGGGACATAAGTTCTTTCAGCTTGGAGCATTTAATTTTATGCAGTGTTCAATTCGAGATCGTCTGGTGCTGCAATTTTTCCAATGCTCTCGTGACATTTTGATTTATATGCATCTTTATTGTTTTCCATGCACTGTGTAATGTAATTATTTCATGCTTTGCATGTTGTTGTTGTGCATGGCTGAGGGTACAACTGTGGTGCACGTGTGGGTCGCGTGGTGCATGTGTAGGGTGCGTATTATTGCTCCATGGGGGTGCCTAGCGCCTGGCGCCAGTTGTGCCAGGGTAGGTCACTATGTCTGGGTGTGAGAGTGCATGTTGAGCCAATTTGAGTAAAGGAGTTGTTGTTTTTTTCCATGGTGACCGGTTTTGATACTGGGGTAGGTCGTTGTGTGTATGGTCATGGGTTGAGTTGTAGTGCCATGTCTTGTGTTTCGAGTACTTGGTGTGCCTGTTCTCATTGAACTGTTGTCTATTATGTAGTGCCTGGTTTAGGCTAGGGTAGGTCACTATGTGTTGAAGGCGGCGGATAGATCAAGAAGGATTAATGCGGCGCATCCCGCAGAGTCTGCAGTGTTTTTAAAGTCATCCCAGATTGAGGTTAGGGTGGATTCGATTCCGTGTTGGGGTCTGAAACCTGATTGAACGTGGTCTAGGAGATTGTTGGCTTCGACAAAGGCATTTAGTTGGGAGTAGGCGGTTCGGTCAATGAGTTTAGCAAGGAACCTGGTGTTTGAGATCGGGTGGTAGTTTTTGGGCTCGAGAGGGTTGAGGGAAGGTTTTCTAGAAGAGGTTTGACATGAGCAGTTTTGAACGCATCGGGAAAAATTCCTGAGGAGAGGGAGTTGTTTATGATGGTTCTTGCGTGTTCTCCTGCACAGGTAGATGCAAATATTTCTTTGAGGGTTGTGGCTGGGCAGGGGTCCAGCAGAGAGCCGGATGGTTTGCGGGCAGAGAGAAGTTTGAGAAATTGGTCAGTTGATATTGCAGTGAAGGAGTCATAGGTCGGGTGGGTAGCTGGTGCATGCGGTCGGATGGCAGGTAGGGTGGGTGGATTGCGTAGTGGGTGTAAAAGGGCTAGTTTGTTGGTTAGAGAATTTGTTCTTTTGAGAGGAGTGGAGTAGAAGTAGAGAGAGAGTGAGTCGCAGAGTGATTGTGGGGAGTCGGTTGGGGGGTGGTACATGATGGTTTGGTGAATTCGGAGATGATTTTGTGAAGTTCTTTGCTGGGGTTTTCACAGTTCAGGATTTGGGAGTTGTCGTGTGCTTTTTTTGCTTTCCAGATTTCGGCTTTGTAGTGGTGATGGTGCTGGGCTAAGGTGGCTCTGCACAGGGTGGTTTTGTCTTTCCGCCATTTGCATTCTAGGGATTTATATAGTTGTTTTGTGGTCTTCGTTTCTGGTGTGAACCATCTAGGAAAAGGGCCATGGCAAGCTGATGGTTTGCAGGTGGGGGTGAGCGGGATTAATGAGATATTGAGCCCTGAGTCAAAGGCGTTGAAGGTTAGATGTTCATTGGGTGGGCGGGTAGGGGGAGGAGACTCAAGGAGCGCATCGGCTAGGTAGGGAAGGATTTTTAGTTTCTTTCAGCATTTGCATAGAATTGGAGGTTCTGGTTCGGGTACGGGGAGTGTGGTGGGTGGAAGAATGGTGAAAGGGACAATGAAATGATTGGACCAGATGATATGGGCAGGGGTTTAGATGTATCTGGTCGTAGGAGCTGAAGATGGCATCAAGGGTGTGTCCTTTATAGTGAGTTGGCCCGTTTATGTTGGTATGGAGGTTAATCACGTCTAGGCAGTTGACCAGGGAGTGGGTCCTAGGTGGGAATGTCAAGCCATATATTGAAATCTCCTAGAAGGGTGAGGATGAGGGTTGGATGGTTTAGTTGGAGGGTGGCTATCAAGTCGCAGAGGTTGTTTTAGAATTGTCTGTCGTAGCCAGGGGGTCTGTAGATGATTAGGAAGCTGTGGGAGAACAAAGGGGGAGGAATAGTTTTACGAGAAGTGATTCGCAGTAAGGAATGGTTGGCTGGTTGTTGATGATTGAGGCAGATAAGTGTGACTTGAAGGCGATTGCTAGTCCTCCTCCTCTAGAGAGTTGGTTCAGTGGGATGAGTGAGTGGTCAGGGGGGAAGGCTTCATAGGCGATAGGGGCAAAGTCGTCAGAGAACCAGGTTTCCGTGATAAAGACCAGGTCTGGTTTGTCAGAGGCGAAGAGGTCAAAGATGCTGTGTCTGTTTTTTGCTACAGATTGGGCATTAAAAAGGATGCATCTTACTTCGGTGCAGGAGGATGATGGGGGAGTAGCAGAGGTGGGGAGTGGGAGGGGGGAGAGAGGAAACTGGGGTGCGAAAGAGGGGGGTGGTTGGTGGACGATGGGAAGAGTAGGTGGGCGGTTGAGGTGGTGTGTTTGGGGGGAGGGATTGAACTGGTGTGTCGAGTTGGTTGGATTTGGGTCGGGGGATTTGAATGTGGGGTGTTGGGTGTTAGGAGTTTCAGTTGTGGTTGGTGAGAATTCGAGGGAGAGGGGTTTCAGGTAGGATGAGGCAAGGTGGGAGGGTGGTGATAATCGAAATTGGGAGATTGAGGTGGTGGGTCGAGACAGGAGTGGCGATGAGTACTGAGAGATTGAGGGAGACCAGGTACGTATTCTCTTCAGTGTGTTTGTTGCGGTTGGTGTGTGAGAGAGGGTAGGGGAGTCAGAGGGTGAAAGCGATGTGGCTACTGTTCTTGCCAGGGCGAGGCATGCAGTTTTTAGGGGGGGAGGAGTGGGGTCGGAGGGGGATGTTGGTGGGAGTTGATGAGGGGAGAGGGGGGTGCGGGTATGATGAAAGTGGGTGGGTGGGTGGAGGGGATAGAAGGAGCAGGGGTCTTAGGATGTTTGGCACGCCATTGTGCACCTCTGTTTTGGTGTTTGGATAGGGGATGGGGTGGGGGCGAGGTGGAGAGTGTGCTGGGATGGGATGGTTGTGGTGGAGGGCGGGATGGTTTGGGGAAGGGGGGATGGGAGGTAGGGCGAGAGAGAAGGGAGGCGGGCGCGGGCAGGTCATTTTCAGCCGACCTTGGTGGGTTGGGTGGACTCATGGCTTGGATAAGATTGAACTGAGTTATAGTTGGCGTAGGAAGATTTCGTTCACACCTTCCAACTTCAACTATACCACTTGATGTAAAATGTTCACACTTTCTATGTTTAACTGTGCTACTGCTAGGGATAGTTTCTAGGTTCAATATAAACTACAGCAAGATGATATTTTCTCTTTCAGGATTTGCCTAGACCACAGTTATGGATAGTTTTTAAGTCCAACTGAGCCACCGGAAGATATTATCCACACGCTCTAAGCTTATCTAGACCACAGTTAGGGATGGATTCTAAGTTCAACTGAACCACAGGAGGGTATTATTCACACTTTGAGAGTTTATCTATGCCGCAGCTAGACACACTTTCTAGTTTGGCAGTGGCAAGTTTTGACAATGTGGTCATTAGGCACACTTTCTAAAGTTAGCTAGGGTACAGTTATGCTAATTTGCACACTTTTTAAGTTCACATTTTGGGACAGTGAGGTCATCAGACACACTCCCAAATTTGAACTAGACTAATATTTACGCTACTTGGTACACTCTACAAATTGAAATAGACCACAGGTGCGCTAATGGCCCAGTCTCTAAATTCAGACTTTGACACAGTGAGGTTATTAGATGCGTTTTCGAAAATGAATGAACTACACCACAGTTACGCTATTAGGCATACTTCTGAATTCAGCTTTGCCACAATGTGGTTATTAGACACACTTACTAAGTTGAGCTACACCACAGTTATGCTATTAGGTACACTTTCTAAATTGAACTGCACCACAGTTCTGCTAAATTCAGACTTTGACGCAGTGAGTTTATTAGATGGGTTTTCTAAATTGAGCTATACTACAGTTATGCTATTAGGGACACTGCTAAGGTCAACTTCGACACAATTGGTTATTAGACACACTTTCTAAATTCAACTTAGAAGCAATTAGGTTATTTTAGTCACACTCTAAGATTGAACTAGAACACAGTTATGCTGTTAGGGTACACTCTCTAAATTTAGGGACATATAGGGATTCATCCCACCTTTTATTATTTATTAAAAATGACCTTTTGTGAGACAACTCAATCTGCTTGTCCATCTTGCATTTTCTGAACCCTCACAGTAAGGAGTGCTGGTGAATACCCTCCGACTTCCTATTCAGATTCCTGAGTTTCCGAGTTTCCAAGAATTGAAAAATGTCCTTACCACTTCCCCTATTCCAGCGACACCTGACACACACAAGACTTCAATGTCTTTTCACATTCGGACGGGCAGATGATGACAGCAGTACTAACCCAGACGAGTATGATGGGCCACAAGCCCTTGGCATACTACAGTGGCATGTTAGATTCAGTTATGCAGGGCTGATTCGCCTGGGAACAAGCTTTAGCTGCACTAGCTTTTGCTATTGAGAAATCGGCCACTATTACAATGTGGTGCTCAGTACCATTGCACAGAGGACATGCAGTCTTTGCCATCTTGGAATGATCCAAATACACCTTTAGCACACAGAGGGCATCAACAAACAAGGTTACACTATCCAGCACTATCATTCACACAGTACATTGTAAAATAGTGAGACAGCCACTTTTCTAACCAAAACAATTGTAGACACTGACAATGTACACAACTGTGCCACGTATTAGGGACCTGAGGATGAGATTCCAAAAGCGGAAGATTATGCCCTTGATGATGGAGAAGAGTTCTTTGTAGACGGGTCCGAGACTATTGACCAGGAGACAGGTTGGAGACACACGGGCCACAGTGGTCCATTTAGTGGATGGAGAATTCGAAGTACTGGTGCTTAAAAGGTTACCAATGCACTACTCAGCACAAGTGGCTGAACGTATTGCATTAATTGAAGCTCTATATGCATTGGAGGGCTGCCGAGTGACTATATATTCTGACTCGGCCTACGTCACAACCACAGTACACTCAGGGTTGTCCCAATGGAAAAGAAGGAGATTTAGAAAGGCAGATACGCTGCCTTGTTGGACAGACTGATGTATGCCCTGTCGCTGTCCCCTCTAGTAGCAGTGGTGAAAGGTGCCACCTAAGCAAATAACTCAGACACAATTTCTCTTGGCAACACTACAGCAGACATAGTAGCCAAATTGACAGCCTATATGTTATGTTATGTTGCACTTATATAGCGCCTTATATACCATTGGTATGGTCTGAAGGCGCTGGTAGGTTGAACGCCCTTGGGAACCGAAGTTCAGGTCAGTAGAGAGAGTAGGGAGATTCAACGGGGCGTGTGTGCACCGGTTATGTGTGCAGCTGGTGTGGTATTCGTGTAATAGCTGCTTCTCAGCGGTAGGTGTGGTGGTTGAGATCAGAGGTATGTGTTCATTCTGGCAGGATTTATCCAGACCGACTGTGGCTGGGTTAGTGCCTGAGGAGAACGCCTGGCTAGGGGGGGGTGTAACCAGCAGTGTTTACTTAGAATGATGGGGAGTGAGCGGGAGATGTTGGTATGAGAACAGTTATTCCGAATGGTGTCATAGTATCTCTGTGTTCTAGTTGACTGGTGGTGTAAAGAAGAGAGTAAGCGTGGGGTGTGATATGATGGGTTACATGCTCTTTCAAACGTTCCCTGCATTCCAGACCATACTATTTACGTTGCACAGATCTATGCGCTCCAGTCCGTTCTATGGACTTTTATTTATTCCATGCGTACCCGTCTGCTACACACTCCGGTCTGATCGGCGCACTCATGCACTCCAGTCCGCACCGCTGGTATCTCAGTACCAGACATTTTAGAATACCCTCTTATTGCAAGTATGCAAGTACAACTGCCAGCTCCATATAAATCTTTACCAATTTCCCAGATAATCGAATTACAAGGACGAGCACCACACAATGACAAATGATTGTGGCAAAAGAGAGGGTGTGATCAATCCCCCACAGACCTTATATGAAGACAGGGCACTGCAGGTAAGGTTGAAATGTCCCACGAGCTGGTAATGATTGCATTTGAGCAATTGCGCTACACCTCCCACATGTCGAAGCTGCACATTGCTGCGGACGGACAGGAGGATCGGTATGTGCGCAACCTTCAAGAGTTGTTAAAGTTTTTTATATCAAACTGCATAATATGCCAAGCATACAACACTTGGAAAACACTACAGAAATGACAAGGTACATTGCCTCGCCCTAGCAGGCCGTTCTGTGAGCTCTGTGTTGAGTATGCCGACATGGGAGAATGGTGCAACACATTTTGGTATTTAATTGTGGGGGTGTGCCCCTTCTGCCTTTGGGTTGAGGTTGGTCCATGTGCACATCCAGATGCCAAGTGTGCGGCCACATTTCTAGTGAGTGAAGTGTTTCTCTGATGGAGAGTATATGAAGAATTACAATCAGATAATGGCACACACATGTTTAACAAGCTATTTAAGGAAATACCAGCTCTGTTAGGCATTAGCTATACACTAAGTTCCTTTTACCACCATCAAGCTAACGTCGGTGATGAGCAAATAAACAGCCCCTTAAAGGCCAATCTGTCTAAGCTATGTGTCACCCTCAAGTAGAATTGGGACCACTGTTTGCCCATGGCCCTTTTCATTTTCCGGATGCAACCCTGTAAAGATCACCATGTCTCCCCTCACGAAAAAGTGACGTGGCGGCGCATGCATATGCCATTATCACCAGTTAGAAACACCTCTGATGCTCAAAGGGCTGCGACCATCTTGGGGGATGAATTTAAAATGTACCGATCTGCATTGATGAAGTCAACAAAACGCATCTCTAAACAGATAGCACCACACCATTCAGAATACTACAACAGCGCTGAACTAGAATCTTTGAGCTCACCTTTCACCCAGCTGGCCCCAGGGGATGCAATTTACATGTAGAATTGTGTCCACAGGTGGAGTGAGCCAAGGTAGAATGGCCCATTTACTGTTGTGTGTGCCACTCCACATGTGGTCCAGCTAAAGGAATGGTGGTATTGGATACACCTCTAGGATATCCGGCAGGCCCCCAAACAGCAGCTCCTGTTTCTGAAACAGCCACAGCAGATCCCCTAATATCGTGACTGTCACTATTTCTAAGCCTGTACAGACAAGCCCACCACTTTGTTGATTTCATGGCGAGTTGAGTTGTAGACATTGTGTTCTGGTTTCTATATATTTCTTTTTGCGTCCAACAGTACCATCGGCACCTTTGAGGGGCAGCTGCTAGAATGTTTACTGAATATTTGCATCACATTAATACTTCACTTGTCGAGTTAATATGCACTTTTCAAAATGTAAATATATTTCAAGGTCCAGTATTTTTACAAATGTCTTATTCCTGTCGCTGATTAATGATGATGTTGTTATGTAACTCTTTTGGTTTTATTTTAGGGCTTATCATGTATGCCCTTGGCCAAGTTCTGTGGTTGAGACATATCAAGGGTGTGTGATAGGGGCGGGTGTGGAAATATAGGGAGGGATCTTTTTGGGCTGTTACAGGTTAACTAATGTCCTTTTGGACAATTTTATTAATGTACAGTGGACACAGATAATCAATACAGTCAAATGGAAATGGTCACACATAGAGAAGAGGGGGTGGATGAAGAGAGGGGCAATGACCAATACAAAGGGACTGGATTAGATACAACGAGTGATGTGCACCATCCAGAATTTAGCAATGTGTGGTATAGCCTCATGCACTCAGTGGGGAAACAGAGGGCAAATGGAAGCTGCTTTTTCTAGCCCTTGATCCCCCGCACGTCGGGAGCACCCAACACGTTAGTGCCCTAGGACAGGCTATCTATAGAAGCCCAGTGCTTAGTTCATCTAGCACTATCTCCTTCATCCCTCACACGTCGGGAGCACCCAGGACGTTAATGCCCTAGGATAGACTATCTATGAAGCCCAGTGCTTAGTTCATCCAGCACTATCTCCTTCATCCCTCACACGTCAGGAGCACCCTACATGTTAGTGCCCTAGGACAGGCTATCTATAGAAGCCCAGTGCATAGTTCATCCAGCACTATCTCCTTGATCCCACACACGTTGGGAGCACCCAGGATGTTAATGCCCTAGGATAGACTATCTATAGAAGCCCAGTGCTTAGTTCATCTAGCACTATCTCCTTGATCCCTCACACGTCGGGAGCACCCAGGACGTTAATGTCCTAGGATAGACTATCTATAGAAGCCCAGTGCTAAGTTCATCCAGCACTATCTCCTTCATCCCTCACACGTCGGGAGCACCCAACACGTTAGTGCCCTAGGACAGGCTATCTATAGAAGCCCAGTGCATAGTTCATCCAGCACTATCTCCTTGATCCCACACATGTTGGGAGCACCCAGGATGTTAATGCCCTAGGATAGACTATCTATAGAAGCCCAGTGCTTAGTTCATCTAGCACTATCTTCTGATCCCTCACACGTCGGGAGCACCCAGGACGTTAATGTCCTAGGATAGACTATCTATAGAAGCCCAGTGCTAATCTCATCCAGCATTATCTCCTTCATCCCTCACACATCGGGAGCACCCAACACGTTAGTGCCTTAGGACAGGCTATCTATAGAAGCCCAGTGCTTTGTTCATCTAGCACTGTCTCCTTGATCCCACACACGTCGGGAGCACCCTACACGTTAGTGCCCTAGGACAGGCTATCTATAGAAGCCCAGTGCTTAGTTCATCCAGCACTATCTCCTTCAACCCTCACATGTTGGGATGACCCTACACGTTAGTGCCCTAGGACAGGCTATCTATAGAAGCCCAGTGCTTAGTTCATCTAGCACTATCTCCTAGATTCCTCACAGGTCGGGTGCACCCTACACGTTAGTGCCCTAGGACAGGCTATCTATAGAAGCCCAGTGCTTAGTTCATCCAGCACTATCTCCTTGATCCCACACACGTCGGGAGCACCCAGGACGTTAATGCCCTAGGATAGACTATCTATAGAAGCCCAGTGCTTAGTTCATCCAGCACTATCTCCTTCATCCCTCACACGTCGGGAGCACCCAGGATGTTAATGCCCTAGGACAGGCTATCTATAGAAGCCCAGTGCTTAGTTCATCCAGCACTATCTCCTTCATCCCTCACATGTCGGGAGCACTCATCACGTTAGTGCCCTAGGACAGGCTATCTATAGAAGCCCAGTGCTTAGTTCATCTAGCACTATCTCCTTGATCCAACGCACATCGAGAGCACCCAACACGTTAGTGCCTTAGGACAGGCTATCTATAGAAGCCCAGTGCTTAGTTCATCTAGCACTATCTTCTGGATCCCTCACACGTCGGGAGCACCCAGGACGTTAATGTCCTAGGATAGACTATCTATAGAAGCCCAGTGCTAAGTTCATCCAGCACTATCTCCTTCATCCCTCACACATCGGGAGCACCCAACACGTTAGTGCCTTAGGACAGGCTATCTATAGAAGCCCAGTGCTTTGTTCATCTAGCACTATCTCCTTGATCCCACACACGTTGGGAGCACCCAGGATGTTAATGCCCTAGGACAGGCTATCTATAGAAGCCCAGTGCTTAGTTCATCTAGCACTATCGCCTTCATCCCTCCACATCGGGAGCACCCTACACGTTAGTGCCTTAGGACAGGCTATCTATAGAAGCCCAGTGCTTTGTTCATCTAGCACTATCTCCTTGATCCCACACACGTTGGGAGCACCCAGGATGTTAATGCCCTAGGACAGGCTATCTATAGAAGCCCAGTGCTTAGTTCATCTAGCACTATCGCCTTCATCCCTCCACATCGGGAGCCCCCTACACGTTAGTGCCCTAGGACACGCTATCTATAGAAGCCCAGCGCTTAGTTCATCCAGCACTATCTCCTTCATCCCCCACACATTGGGTGCACCCTACATGTAAGTGCCCTAGGACAGGCTATCTATAGAAGCCCAGTGCATAGTTCATCTAGCACTATCTCTTTGATCCCACACACGTCGGGAGCACCCAGGACGTTAATGCCCTAGGACAGGCTATCTATAGAAGCCCAGTGCTTAGTTCATCTAGCACTATCTCCTTGATCCACCACACGTCGGGAGCACCCTACACGTTAGTGCCCTAGGACAGGCTATCTATAGAAGCCCAGTGCATAATTCATCCAGCACTATCTCCTTCATCCCCCACACATTGGGTGCACCCTACATGTTAGTGCCCCAGGACAGGCTATCTATACAAGCCGAGTGCTTAGTTCATCTAGCACTATCTCCTTCAACCCTCACATGTTGGGATGACCCTACACGTTAGTGCCCTAGGACAGGCTATCTATAGAAGCCCAGTGCTTAGTTCATCTAGCACTATCTCCTAGATTCCTCACAGGTCGGGTGCACCCTACACGTTAGTGCCCTAGGACAGGCTATCTATAGAAGCCCAGTGCTTAGTTCATCCAGCACTATCTCCTTGATCCCACACACGTCGGGAGCACCCAGGACGTTAATGCCCTAGGATAGACTATCTATAGAAGCCCAGTGCTTAGTTCATCCAGCACTATCTCCTTCATCCCTCACACGTCGGGAGCACCCAGGATGTTAATGCCCTAGGACAGGCTATCTATAGAAGCCCAGTGCTTAGTTCATCCAGCACTATCTCCTTCATCCCTCACATGTCGGGAGCACTCATCACGTTAGTGCCCTAGGACAGGCTATCTATAGAAGCCCAGTGCTTAGTTCATCTAGCACTATCTCCTTGATCCAACGCACATCGAGAGCACCCAACACGTTAGTGCCTTAGGACAGGCTATCTATAGAAGCCCAGTGCTTAGTTCATCTAGCACTATCTTCTGGATCCCTCACACGTCGGGAGCACCCAGGACGTTAATGTCCTAGGATAGACTATCTATAGAAGCCCAGTGCTAAGTTCATCCAGCACTATCTCCTTCATCCCTCACACATCGGGAGCACCCAACACGTTAGTGCCTTAGGACAGGCTATCTATAGAAGCCCAGTGCTTTGTTCATCTAGCACTATCTCCTTGATCCCACACACGTTGGGAGCACCCAGGATGTTAATGCCCTAGGACAGGCTATCTATAGAAGCCCAGTGCTTAGTTCATCTAGCACTATCGCCTTCATCCCTCCACATCGGGAGCACCCTACACGTTAGTGCCTTAGGACAGGCTATCTATAGAAGCCCAGTGCTTTGTTCATCTAGCACTATCTCCTTGATCCCACACACGTTGGGAGCACCCAGGATGTTAATGCCCTAGGACAGGCTATCTATAGAAGCCCAGTGCTTAGTTCATCTAGCACTATCGCCTTCATCCCTCCACATCGGGAGCACCCTACACGTTAGTGCCTTAGGACAGGCTATCTATAGAAGCCCAGTGCTTTGTTCATCTAGCACTATCTCCTTGATCCCACACACGTTGGGAGCACCCAGGATGTTAATGCCCTAGGACAGGCTATCTATAGAAGCCCAGTGCTTAGTTCATCTAGCACTATCGCCTTCATCCCTCCACATCGGGAGCCCCCTACACGTTAGTGCCCTAGGACACGCTATCTATAGAAGCCCAGCGCTTAGTTCATCCAGCACTATCTCCTTCATCCCCCACACATTGGGTGCACCCTACATGTAAGTGCCCTAGGACAGGCTATCTATAGAAGCCCAGTGCATAGTTCATCTAGCACTATCTCTTTGATCCCACACACGTCGGGAGCACCCAGGACGTTAATGCCCTAGGACAGGCTATCTATAGAAGCCCAGTGCTTAGTTCATCTAGCACTATCTCCTTGATCCACCACACGTCGGGAGCACCCTACACGTTAGTGCCCTAGGACAGGCTATCTATAGAAGCCCAGTGCATAATTCATCCAGCACTATCTCCTTCATCCCCCACACATTGGGTGCACCCTACATGTTAGTGCCCCAGGACAGGCTATCTATACAAGCCGAGTGCTTAGTTCATCTAGCACTATCTCCTTGATCCAACGCACATCGAGAGCACCCAACACGTTAGTGCCCTAGTATAGGCTATCTATAGAAGCCCAGTGGTAAGTTCATCTAGCACTGTGCTGGGCTTGCAGGTTGTTCGAGGGACATGGAGTGCAACTTGTGTTAATGGACAGAGACAAAGCAAAATGAGCAGTGATCGAAGTGTACGAAAAGAAGTAGTGGAACTATGTTACCTGCTGGCCTGCCCCCACTCCTCACAAACCCCTTCGCCAAACCCCTCCCACGCACAATACAAACCCCCAAACACATGCCCCTGCTGTTTAAGGGAACGTTCAGTGCAGTGCACTGAAAGTGCACCTTTCACCTTATTCTTACACTTTAATTTAAAACGAAACCATTCCGGAACGGTTTCTTTGTAAAATAAAAGTATAGGAGCTGCAAATCGCAATTAAAAAAAGTATAGGAGCAGCGCTCCCAACCGCTCCCGCTCACTTCGACCACTGAAAATGAGGCATGAGCAGCAAAGACCCACAATGCAAACCATGTCCACTATTGAAAATGGAAGGTGTACTGTTCGTATCAGATAGATAGCAAGATGCAGTTGTTAGCTGCACGGTTGGGGGACTCATGGGCTTTGATGAGGAATTAATATAGGATGTTAGGATGTTAACAACAAGTGCCTCACTATATGGACTGTGAATGTTCCGCAATTGACATGGTTTGAAACCAGAGACAACAGTGAAAGTGTAAGCACCAGATGTATATCAGTTGTGCTTTCAGGGGTTTGGAAATGTTCCAGTGGGGACCAACAGTAAATGCAACAAGACTTTGGGCCTCATCACAAGTTGGACGGAGTGGTGAAATGTGGTGGTAACACTATTACTGCTGCTACATTTACCACTCCAGCCAAAGTTGGGTGGAAAATGGAAGCTTTACCTCCAGTTATTTGTGGGAGGTAAAAATCACCATTTTCCACCTGTTTTCAGTGCTATTAGCACAGAGCTAATTGAGCTGGTGCTAATAGCGGCAACAAACCCCCAGTACCTTCCCCCTGCAACTCTGGATCCAGCACAAATTACGCCGGACTGAGTTGCGGTAATGCCAATAGTGTTGGGTGGTATCCCAGTGCTATTAGCGCTGGGATACCGCCCAACCAATGACAAGGCCCCTTTTCACTATCGAGATGTATACAAAGTCACTGCAGCTCTCATAGACATTTACTGTGTGTGTGGCCAACAGGCATATATGCATCTCCCGCCATCATGGAGATGTGCAAGCTCCATGATGACACTTTATTCCGCATCCTGTGTAGTTCCTGACGATCACCTGATAATTCCACAATTCAATCCAAGCAACCACCAGGCCAGCCCCAGCAGGGGAGCAGAACGAAGCGCTCAGTGCAAAGACAGCAGAGGCAATAAAACTACCTATCTGAAGATTCCTCCAAGACGTGGAAAGAAATTCTAGACAAATGCCGCCTGTATACCAAGACAGAGGTATTTTTTTTGCATCCCTTATGGTGCCTGGAGTAGAAAGTGAGCGTCCCCCAAAAACGCATTTAAAACTCCACAATGAGAGTCAGTAATGGACACACCCCAGATTGGAATGAGACCAAGACCAAGTGCGGGTGAAGATAAAAGGTAAAAGTTTATCCAAAGCAACATAGGGCAAGCAGAGAACTCCGCAAACTCCGAGAGCACTCTGCCAAACATCAGCAAACATTCACATTTTGTTACAAATCCACGTCACCTATGACGTAGGAGCTAAGGGATACATGAATCAATGAGATTGGGCAGTGGGGTAGAGGCACACATGCATCTATAGGGGCGAAGCTCTGTGATTGGCGAGGCTTCTGAGGTGTCATCGTGATGCATACAGGTCAGCTGAACTCGGCGGGGTGGAGCTCTGGTCAGAAGAGAGGTTATTGATGCATCTTGGACTATGCTAACACTTGCCTTTGTGGCCACACATACTCATTGAACAGTCATTACAATTCATAATGCCCTGTAAATCTCAATCAGCTGTTAATCTAACATCACAAGAGAGATGACACAAAACTTTGGGTGCTCTCATCTTTATCATCATAAAAGCACTATGCAATAAAGGGGCTGTCTCAGGAGTTCAGGTACTCTATCAGGGGGCACATGTCTGGAATACCACCATCACTCGGCTTCGTTAGATCTAAGGGGGGCATATTTATAGTATGTTAGTAAAAGAGTAGATATACTGCCACAATCGTCAGTCGGGGTCGGGGTGAGCTTGGAGACTATCTGGTCAGAGGGCACATAGCTGATATATCAAAAAGGCAGTGGGCATGAGAGGCTTGTTACCTATATTTCTTGTAATCCTGACGTCGGGGTGTGAAACATGTTTTAGGGTGTTATTGTGGGTCTGAGAGCTTAGAGGAGTTCTGATACTGAGGGCAGGCTTTGCGGAGGGGTGAGAGGTTACAGTTACAGCATCACATTATTCACAGGGCTAAGGTTTCACATCTGGGCCCAGCCAGAGGGGGAGGACAGGTGGGGGGCTGTTGTGTGCTCGGTGGTACCTGAGAGGGGTGAGAGGAGAAACGGCCCTGTAACATGTTGGGCCGTATATTCTCTACATTGTGAGGGACACACTCAGAAAAGGCTTGCATTCCAAAATGAGGTAGAAAAAGGTTAGGGTGTGCATTGGTACAGGGACGAGTCTGCAACTTTCTGCTTACAATATGACTTGTCCACCTAAATGCTCAGAGGGTAAACAAATGCTACGAAGGGCATTCTATTGTACAGTCAGCACTTATTACATTAAAATCCATATATGTATATATATATATTACATGGCCACGGTAGTGGCCATGTAGTTATGGTTAAGTTGCTGTTTCCATAGGAAGAGCTTTTTTTGGGCGGCTTATAACTTCGCTCCCTTTGGACGAATCCACACCAAACTTTGCAAAAAAAAGTATATGGCCCACTCTGAATTTTTTTGCAGTTTGGTGAGGATTCGTCCAGGGGGAGAAAGTTATAGGGGGAGTCCCAAAATTTCTTTTTTTCCCATAGACTGAATGGGAAAATAATTTTGCTCGCTCCTACAGCCCAAACTGCTGGACAAAGTTTCACCAAATTTGGACCAGGAGCAGCGGCTTGGTCCCGAAAGCGTGCTTTTGCAAATTTGGTGAAAATCCGTCCAGTAGTTTTTTTTAAAATTACCAAAAAGTAGGTAAAAAAAATTAGTGATATCTGTGTTCGGTCCGCGGACACACTTCCCTGTTCGCTCCGCGGACTGTCCTGATTGGCCAATCGGCTTGCGTGATGTCCGCGGACATGCGACGTGTTCGCTGATTGGACGGTGTTAAGCGTGAAGCGTGTCAGATTTTCGGTAGCGCCCGCCATCTTGGATTTGCGGACGTCCGCGGACAGCGCGGTGAACGTTTGTTCAAAATGTGTATTTAGTAGAGTGTGTTGGTGTGTAGAAGTGTTTGGGGAGGATAGAAGGGTATGAGATAGGTTAAATGTTGTGCTTTTTTATGTGGTAGTCGTTCTTTTTGTGTTCGATATGTCTGCGGACAACATGGGTGTTCTGAAATGTTATAAATAAACTGAATTGGGGGTGTTCTGAGGACTCAATATGTGTCCGTTTTGTTCGCAAGCAAGCCGAAACTGTTCTAAGAACACTTGCGGTGTCCTGAAATGTTCGCAAATAAACAAAATGGGGGTGTTCTGGGGACGCTGGCCGTATTGTTCTGTGGCAAGTTGAAAGTGTTCTAAGAACTCTTGCGTTGTCCTGAAATGTTCGTAGGGGATGTCCTGAAGACGCTGTCCGTATTGTTCGATGGCAAGTTGAAAGTGTTCTAAGAACTGTGTCGGTGTCCTGAATTGTTCGCAGGGGGTGTCCTGAAGACGCTGTCCGTATTGTTCGATGGCAAGTTGAAAGTGTTCTAAGAAAACTCGGGGTGTCCTGAAATGTTCGCAAATAAACAAAATGGGGGTGTTCTGAGGACGCTGTCCGTATTGTTCGTTGTCAAGTTGAAAGTGTTCTAAGAACTCTCGCGTTGTCCTGAAATGTTCGCACATAAACAAAATGGGGGTGTGTTCTAAGAACACACGCGTTGTCCTGAAGTGTTCTAAGAACTCTCGCGGTGCCCTGAAATGTTCAAAGGGAGTGTCCTGAAGACGCTGTCCGTATTGTTCGATGGCAAGTTGAAAGTGTTCTAAGAACTGTCTCGGTGTCCTGAAATGTTCGTAAATAAACAAAATGGGGGTGTGTTCTAAGAACTCACGCGTTGTCCTGAAATGTTCATAGGGGTTGTCCTGAAGACGGTGTCCGTATTGTTCGATGGCAAGTTGAAAGTGTTCTAAGAACTTTCTCGGTGTCCTGAAATGTTCGCAAATAAACCATATCCCCACTCTCTACACCCCCGCTCTCTCTATTCTCATCCTCTCTATCCTCACCCACCAAACCCTTACTCTTTCTACCCTCACCCACCCAACCACCACTATCTCTCCCCTGTAGATAAGGGCATCCTCATTTCTTTCCCCCGGATCCTCTTCTCAGGTGACCAGGGAAAGGCCATTGCTTTTAGATCCTGACCCTGTGGGTGGATATGCAAGGGAGAATCACCTCGTTGGAGGGAATGTGGGAAATGGGAAGGGGACGTCCTTAGATGAGATATGATATCCCCCTTTCCCTTTCCCCAATGAACCCTCTATCCTAAAGCCTTTGTAGGGTATTGTCAGTCCTTTCCCTTTTCTTCCTTCCAAACTGTCCCCCAAAAACATCACCATAACACTGTGAAGGAGGAAGAGACCAACACCCTCACATATCAGAGACAAAATAGTTATAAATACTAATTTTATTAAATCAGACAGCTCCAAATATCACTCTGGTACTGAGATGAAGAAGACAACTATGGGGACATACCAGAGGAACAACCAGGCATGTCCTCCTAATGGAGTTCTCCATAATCAGGCAATTGAACTCACTTAACACACCTGATGGATGTAAAAATGCCTGTTGCACTGAGGGGAAGAGAGGCTGGAGAACAGGCTGAGGAACTGGCTTGACAGCTGGCTGGAGAATGGCCTGGAGAGAAGGAAGCCAGAGAACCAGGTGCTGGGAGCAGTGTTGTGACAGAGAAATACACGCTGGGGCCATGATTGTCCGTGAGAGGGTCTAGAGAATGGGTTACCTGCCTGAACAGGTCCGCACAGCAGGAGCTGTGGAACTTCCCGTGACTACAGAGGCTGCCCCAGGAAACCAGGAGAGCAAGCGGTTCTCTCTGTGGAAGTCGCGAGGGAGAGGCAGAGTTTGGTGTACCCGGAAAGCTGAAGGAGTCCCAAAAAGCCCATCATGAAGGACTCCAAGCAGAAGGAAGCTGCTGTGTGCGACCGGTGAGTGTGAAGCTGTACACACTCATAGCGGGGCAGTCTAGCAACTAATAGCAAAGTCCCTTTTGAATGCCAAACAAACTGAAAGTAATTGAAAGTACTTTTAAATGTGCAAACAAATACGTTTAGAATGCTGAGTGAATTGAAAGTTAGGGAAAGCACTTTTTAATGTCGCACAGAGTAAAAAGCAAGTTGAACATTCATGAATGGAGTTAAATCAAAGTATTACATGTGGCAGATACAACAGAATGTATTGTATGAAACACGTGTTGGCAAAGTCAAGAGAATATTGAGAAGGATATGGAAATTAAAAACCAAGTGTCGGCCAAAAGCCAAGAGGGGCCCAGGAATTGCAGGATGGGAGGGAACCTGTGTTGGCAAGAGCCAGAGAAATAAAGAAAAGTGTAACAAAGTGCATTGAGTCTGAGCAAGCCACGGCGCAGTGTCTGAGGAGTGTGACACTGGGGGAATCAACTAAACATCACTGTCAGGTGGAAGCAGTGGCTAATTGTAGATGGAAGCTGTAAGAAGGGCTATCGGTTGCATGACCTGTAATGGGTGGACCGTGTGGTCCGACAACTGCACCTAGCACGAGTGCCCTGCATGGAAAAAGCCAATGAAAGTGCATAAAGAAGACTGTGTTTTGCATCAGTCCTACATCTGAATTTGAATTCAAGAAACAGAACTGCCTAAGTGAACTGGTGCAACGTATTGATATGAAATGAGCTGGGAATCGTTCAATGGAACTGTGTTATTTTTGAGTGCTGAACGATATAAACGCGTGGGGAAGGGAAACCAGATATTGTGTCGACTGTTTTGAACTTGTGGACGGGGAGCTGATCTTAAGTTGAGAGCTGAAATAAGCTCTGAAGATTCTTTGAACACTATGCATTTTGATGCTGGCGTCCCTACACATTATATAGAATTAGTTGTTAGAGCAAGTATATGTTTTAGATGCAGGCAGACTTTTGATATGGATTTCCTGATGCAGGCTTACAATAGGGCAGGTTAGGCCTTACTCCATCATGATTTTTAAGTAAAATAAAACTTTTGAGTACACATTTGAATCTGTTGCCTTTGTCTACTTCATGATGCCTTTACCAATGGTGTCAGAGGTGGGATGCAGCTCAACCGATACAAGTTGGGGAATGCTAAAATGTGAAAGGTTAAGTCCCAGAGCATCGGACCCCTCAGTAGCCACAAAGGGCTAGATTGTGTTTGATATCTGCATCAGTAGGGAGGAGACCATTCCTCCTGGCGAAAGTAGACTAATACCTACTGATTTGATTCCGATTCCACCCCCTGATACCTATATTGGACTGACTCCCAAATCAGGTCTAGCATGGAGGTTTGGATTTGATGTACTTGCTGGTGTTATAGATCCAGACTCAGAGGTGACATCAAAGTGTTATTACAGAACTTTGGAAATGATCCCCTCTAAATTCATCAGGGGTATAAACTTGTACAAGGGGTGCTCGAGAGAGCAGTGTTCTCTTTAATAAGAGGAAGGGCCCGGAAGGAGGTGACAGATCGAGGTACCGGAGACTTTAGGGAAGCTGATGATACACCTGACACCCTGCCAGACCCCAAAACAAGAAGGGTTAAGGAAGAAGAAACTGAAACCCTTCCTGACCTAGTCTTTGCTCAAAGGAACAACCCATTGTTGGCTGAAACCGTTTTACAAACTACTCCCGAGCAAGAGGGCCATGAGAGAGGAGGACCTTTTTTTTTCTTTTTGGGACATGAGCTAATTTACCGGGGAGTCACTACTTTTGATGGCCTAGTAAAGACCCAACTAGTTATCCTTAAGAGCCATAAGCAAGTACTCCCAGAAACAGCCAATTCCCATCTGACAGGAGGTCATCCAGGACAGACAAAGACTCAGGCCCCCAAATCCTGAATACATTTTACTGGCCAGGAATTCATGCTGACATTAAAAACTTCATTCAGACCTGTGCAATCTGACGAAAGACGAGTACCCATATACCACCACCAGTTCCCTTACAGCCACTCCCCATCAATGAAATTCCATTCTCAAGAATTGATATGGATATTACAGGCCCCCTGGAAACATCAAAATCAGGGAACAAGTACATCTCGGTAATAGTGGATCATGCCACTTGCTATCCCAAAGCCTTTCCCCTGAGAGTCAACACCATCCAACAGATCTTGAAACACCTACTACCTTTATTTTCACAAGTAGGATTTCCCAAAGAAATCTTCACAAATTAACATTTATGAGCAAACTCAAGAGGGAAGTTGAACAGCTGTTACAAATCACCACTTTAAGAACCTTAATTTACCACCCACTGACAGATGGCCTTGTAGAAAAGTTTAATAAAACCTAGAAAACCATATTACAGAAATTAGTAGAACATGATGGGAAAAACTGGGATCAAATTATACCTTGGTCTTTATTTGTTATTAAGCTTCTACAGGATTCACCCCGTTCGAGTTATTCTATGGACAGGAGCCTCGAGATATCCTGGATGTATTGAGAGAGACCTGAGAAGAAAGGGAAGAAGCCCCAATTCCACTCCCCGAAACTGGCAACTGAATTAAAGAACACATGATGGTAGTTATGTCTTTAGTACAAAGCCATATGGCTAAGGCACCGAAACAGGACCTTGAAAAGTATCATTGGGGCTCTGGAAGAACCTCAAAGAAGAAAATGGGATCTTCTATTACCATGCTTACTGTTTGCCTACAGGGAAGTACCATAAGAGGGTGTTGGCTTCAGCCCCTTTGAACTTCTGTTTCGTCACCCTGTAAGGGGACCCTTAGCCATAGTCAAGGAGGGATGGGAGATGCCTACTCCCTCCATCACTACTAACGTAGTAGACTATGTGCTAGGGCTCAGTAAAAGGATGGTACTCCTGATGGTTCTGGCTAGTGACAAGCTGAAGGCAGGACAAGCCCTGGTGAAACATTGGTATGGCCAGAAGGCTTCCCTCATCAACTTCATACTTGGTCAGCAAGTCCTGATCATGAATCCCATAAGGCCTCGAGCTTTACAGGATAAGTGGTCAGGCCCTTACACAGTAGTGGAGTCACTTGGTGAGGTCAACTATTTAGTGGACCTTCGAAGCCCTGTTCAGGCTCCAAAAGTGTTCCATGTAAATAGACTGAAGGCTTTCATCCCAAGAGTTGAAATAGCAGCGCTGCTATTGGCTTCAGATGTTGAGGAAGAGGAGTCTGAACCTCTTCCTGACTTGTTCCAAGGCAGCCCTTCAGATACCTCCATTGAGGGTGTCCAAGTGGCCCCTCACCTGACTTCTGATCAACAGGCTGAGGTGAGAAGTTTGCTTAGGCAATTTTCCCCCCTGTATTCACAGTCCCCTGGTTTGACACCTTGGTGCAAACATAACATAAACACAGGAGACAGTGTACCTACCAACAGTAGGGAATACAGAATGTCAGACAAAGTATGGTCTTACATTAAGACAGAGGTCAACAAAAGGTTGGATCTTGGGGTTATTGAACCCTCTAGTAATCCTTGGTCCAGCCCTGTGGTTTTGGTTCCTAAGGCAGGTACTTCTGAATTGAGGTTCTGTGTGGATTACAGGGCTCTGAATGCTGTCACCAAGACAGATGCACACCCCTTGCCTAGAACAGATGAGCTGGTGGATACCTTGTGTGCGTCCAAGTACCTCAGCATGTTTGACCTCACTGCAGGCTATTAGCAAATAGCCCTTGCAGAACATTCCAAGGAGAAGACAGCTTTCTCAATGCCAGAGGGCCTTTACCAGTTCAGGGTAATGCCTTTTGGGATGAAGAATGCACCTGCCACTTTCCAGAGGCTTGTGAATCATGTGTTGAATGGGTTGGATGAATTCTGCCTTGCATATCTGGATGATATAGCAGTTTTCAGTGAAACAAGCGACTATCGTACTAGGCCTGCCGACATTTCAGATAGTGCTGGATGGGGAGACAAGGGGACGGGGAGGAGGCAGTTGAGGTTGCTATCATACTAGGTGCAGGGACAATTCAGACAAAGTGCATAGAAGAAAGTAAGGGGAGGAGGGGAAGAGGGGAGGAGTTAGGAAAAAGGAGAGGAGGAGAGAACAGAGAGTAAGCAGTCAAAAAGCGTGGAGAAGCAAGAGGGGAGAGCAAATACAATTGCAGAAGTCAGTAGTAACACATAATGTTGCAAGCCAGGATTCAAAATGAAGATGGGAACAGCATTATTCAGGGCCACCATGAGTACACGATGAAAAGGATGTCCAGCATGAGAGTTGAGAAAGGGTGACACACCGTGAATAAATGAAGTCTATAAAAGTCAAAGACAGCATTGGCCACAAGGCAGTGATGGTGAAACCAGAATATATCAGGACAGACTCATGCAGAAGAAGGCTGGAGGGGGGGGGGGTGCAGGGTAGAAGAATCAAACAAAGCAGGCAACACCTATATGCAAGAAGGGTGGAGGGCGCAAGGGAACATCACAGTGGGACCAGAGAGGGTGGGGGTGGACTGTGGGGACCGAGGCCGTAAACACATATTGGTGCATGCTTACCTGCTGTTTGAGCAGGGGGTCGGGCCCTGGGTCCTCCTGATCCGAACAGGTCCAAACAGCAATTGCCCTTTTACTTGCCTGCCCTTCACTTTCCGGCACCCGAGGGCGAGAGATGCCCTTGATCTAAGAGTTAAGAGCAGGAAGGAAGAGGCAGGGCTACGAAGGTGGGTGGTGCTTAGACCAGGTGACCTAGATCTACTTGCACCTGCTCCCCATCTGCAAAGGAAAAAAGGCTGGAGGGCTCCTTAAGTAGGGAAAAGAGCAGCTACCAGGAAGGCACCAGGTGCCTGGGCTTGCTAAGTAGGGAATAAGAGCAGCAACCAGGAAGGCAGCAGGTGGGCAGGGCTTGCTAAGTGGGAAAAAATAGCAGCAACCTGGAAGGCACCAGGTTGGCAGGGCTTAGGCCAGATGACCTAGATCCACTTGCACCTACTCCCCATCTGCAAAGGAAAAAAGGCTGGAGGGCTCCTTAAGTAGGCAAAAAGAGCGGCTACCAGGAAGGCACCAGGTGGGTGGGCTTGCTAAGTGGGAATAAAGACCAGCAAACTGGAAGGCAACAGGTGGGCAGGTCTTAGGCCAGGTGACCTAGATCCACTTGCACCTGCTCCCCATTTGCAAAGGAAAAGAGGCCGGAGGGCTCCTTAAGTAGGGAATAAGAGCAGCAACCAGGAAGGCAGCAGGTGGGCAGGGCTTGCTAAGTGGGAAAAAATAGCAGCAACCTGGAAGGCACCAGGTTGGCAGGGCTTAGGCCAGATGACCTAGATCCACTTGCACCTACTCCCCATCTGCAAAGGAAAAAAGGCTGGAGGGCTCCTTAAGTAGGCAAAAAGAGCGGCTACCAGGAAGGCACCAGGTGGGTGGGCTTGCTAAGTGGGAATAAAGACCAGCAAACTGGAAGGCAACAGGTGGGCGGGTTTTAGGCCAGGTGACCTAGATCCACTTGCACCTGCTCCCCATTTGCAAAGGAAAAGAGGCCGGAGGGCTCCTAAATTAGGGAAAAAGAGTGGCAACCTGGAAGGCACCAGGTGGATGGGGGCTTAGGCCAGGTGATCTAGATCCACTTGCACCTGCTCCCCATCTGCAGGTGCACCCCTCCCCATCGCGAATATGAGAATTTCATCCAGGTAGACCGCAACAATATGCATCAGGAGGTCTGAAAACAGATGGTCCATATATCTTTGATAGACCACCGGGGCATTAGCCAAACCAAACAGCATTACTTGATACTAGTAATGTCTAAAAGGGGTTCTTTAAGAATCAATAAAGATGATCTAGTGAAATGCAGCCTACCTATCTTGATGGGTGGTGCATCAGGAGTGGAAAACCATCCATCCATCATTTCACAAAATGTTGGGGGGCCTGAATTTAACATCCCCTAATGCCCAGGTAGGCTCGGAAGAAAATTCCTCTAAGAATGTAATTAACATGATGGGGCTGGAGGGTCGGCAAGGCATACTAGGGAATTGAGAATTAATTGTAGCTATCTTCTCGGCTTACTCCACACCATTCTGTTAGGCAGAATCCAGTGCAGTTCCCTTAGGGAGCACTACATCAGGTTAGGACTACAGGTGAGAGCAATAAATCCCCTTTGGTATCAGTCTGTATCACAAAGATTTAGTTGGTAGCTGTGGCTGAGCAGTCAGACTTATCTCAAGAGGGAGATGAGCAGTATTCAGGGTTTACACAATAGGTATCACAGTACTATGGAACAAGGAAACACTGACCAAAGCTTTGTATCAAAAAAAGAGAAGATATTTATTCTATACACATCTAGTTCAACACATTAATCACAGTTTGTAATGTAAGTTCAGTTCAGTCAAGGAAAAATATATACAACTCCCTATTCAATTGTAGACAAGTTTGCGGTAGAGTGAAAACTGAGCAAAATGGTACAGTGAAAACCAACTGCAAATGGCACTCTAACAATGTAACGAAAGGGAGGGAAAGCACAAGTTAAACCGAAATACATTCAGACACCCTCTAGCAACACTTCCCTGAAGTTTTGTGGACAAGTAATGCACAGTAACACTTTAGCAGAATGATAAGTGAATGAAAGCTGAGCAAAATGGCACTCCACAAGTTAAAACAGTAGGAAGGAAGAGGGGTTTAGAAGATTTAGGTGCATCAACACATTTCTCACTGAGAATCAATCTAGTGAGAGCAGATCTAACAAATCAGCCAGAGTCAATATGCCTGAGCCAGTGACAGTGGTACAGGACGAAGAGCTTAGGAGCAAAAATGTTCTTGTAGCTGCAGTCAAGTCTTTAGTAGAAAAATATTGAAGAGGTAGATGCAAGGTGAAACACAATGTTAAGAGAGAGGGCGGCTGACCCCACAAGTAGTTAAAGGATTTAAAACACATTTGGGGCTACCACTGGAAAAGGGCGGCCTGGCGGAACAATGTACCTTAAACGTGAAGAAGTGGCTCCTGCGGTGGCGGTTGTTCCTGGTAGTTCCTGCAATTCGAGGGATCCAGCAGATGAAGAGAGGCTCTCGTCGTGGGGGGGGGTTCGAGTCACTGCACTACCCAGGGATGAAACCAGCCGCGGTACTGCCAAACGAAGTTTAAAAGGTACGCTCCTTTTAATCGCGGTCCGGATCGATAGCTGCCTGGCTATACAGTCTCCAAGTGCTGTGCACTGTCGATTCGACCAAGGCAGGTCCGGAGAAGCGATGGGTGAACTGGTTGTTCCCACCAGCTCAAGGGAAGGAGGCTCTTTCGATGAAGATCTCCTCTTGTCGTGTGGAAGAAAAGTGGTGAGACGATCCGGCAGGGCTTCACCGGTGGTGTAGATGCTGAAGATGCCTGTGGCTTCTCTCCCCTTCGGTTCCGTAGCTCCAGTGGCGACGCCTTGCTCTTCCAGTCCTCAGGACCCTGCTTTTATGCAGGAAGAGACCCATTCATACAGCGTAGCTGTCACTCACACAGTGGAGTGGTCTACTTGGCGGGAGACCCTCCAGCCTATCAGGTTAGAGTGCGACCTGAGTTGCTGCGGCAACTCTGTCCAGGGGTTCTACTCCTCCTCGAAAACAATAGACCCACTCCAGACTCAGAGGCGCTGAAAGGAGGGCTTCTTGGCAGAAGCCCACCAAAAGCACGAACAAAGGATCCCCGACATGGGTTAGGAAAATGGAGTAAGACTCAAGAAAGAAGTTATATTAAAGTTCTGGCAAATAAAACCTACCGGAGTAAAGTTAATAACAATATAACCTGGTGGTATGTTAGAGGCTGTCAGTAAAAGTATTAGCCTCGAACAATGGGAAAATCCCATAGGAAAATATTTGCGGTTGAATATTTTTGGTAGTAACCACTGCCACCAGCCAGAAACTTTAGAGAGCAGGGCTTTAAGGTCCCCCCTCGAAAATGAACCCAAGGGAAAAACTATTAACCCTTTCCAGTACCTCCATAGTAAGATGGGTTGTACTGGTTAAGTTCTTAAGATTTGACTAGTAAAGTCAATGGGGACATTACATGATCTGGGAGACAGTAGTCAGTCCCAGGGTATGGAGTCTATGGCTGGGGGCCTCTACGACACCCCTGTGGTACTGCACGGAGGGTGCTGTGTAACACATGTGCATAAAGATGGTTCCTATGGGGGAGAGAAAATCCCATAGGCATTAAACACAAAAAATAGCCTAGAACACACATAGCAAAAATGCCTAAGAGTGGGAAAAAGAGTCTCACTATTAGCAGGTAGAAAGAAACAAACCCTTCAAATCCAGCAAAGCTGCTGGGGGACTAAATAGGTAAGGGAAATTAGCCATGAAATGAGAATTCTCACTAACACATTCCATCTCTAAGAATTCTGACTTCCAATGACTTTGATAAAATGACTCTTACTACACACAACACTTACAGAATGACTTGTCATTTGTACTCCGAACATGTTCTGAAGCTCATCTGGTCCTATACAAGTGAACTGTCTGACTTGGGGTTCACTCTTCACACGTTCAATGATGAGAATGTTGCTGCCAAATGTTTACATTTCAATCCGAGCAATCAAGACTCAGAGGGAGTTCAAGGTATTGGGGAGTTTGGAAACTCTCCATTGTACGAAGCAATAACGTATTTTCATGGATCGAGCCTCTTCTAAAAATTATCTTTGCCCCTAAACATCATAGACCAAGCTGAAGACGAAGCTTGTTGTATTTTCCTGGAATTCTTGTGGCTATCACAATATCTCAAGCTGGGTATCTTCTTTTTCTGCTAACACTCTACCATGAAATGAGATGCCTTAGTTCTTCCCGACTACTGTACCTTTTGCTCTTCTGCTAGCAAAGGACAGTAGGGTCGTCCTTCTGGTGGTCTTGCCATTGGTATAAATACCTCCCTTGACTGGTATTCTACGCCCGTTCATTTAGTGGCTGTTTCTCTGAATGTAAACGCATTGGTTACCAAACCCTTACTACTGATTAGTCTATACTGGAATCCTTTGAAATATAATATCTTTCAAATCTTTGATGATATAGATTTATGTTTGGAAAATGCTTACATTCACAATTCCAACTTCTAAGTCATCATAGGTGGAGATTTCAATTTGTTATGTAATGAAGGTTTTGAAGGTTTGAAGAAATGTCATAGGAACAGGATAATGTGTACAGGAGCTAGAGGTGAGCGCTGGAGATCATACTTTCATGAACGGGATATGTCGTTTGTCAGCTGGAATGCATCATCTCCAGGATACACTTGGAAACGAGGTACGGCTCCTTCAATGATAGACTTTTTTTGTGTGTCAGACTCACTATTACCAACTATTGATCTTGTTTGTATAAATGACATTAAGGGGTCGAATCATGGAACAAACGTGCGCCAAAAATCCCAGCGCAGGCAGGCGCAAGGTGGCGCAAGCGTGAGAAACCCAGCGCACGCGTGCGATTCAAGGAAGACGCTGCGCGTGTTTCCCGCTGTCTGTGCGCCAAATCCTTGCATGGCGCACGCGGGCACACACTCCACCAAACGGCGTGTGCTACACGCACAGCAAAAGCGCACATAGCGCGGCGCACACAACCAAAGTGGGCGGAACAGTGGGTGTAACACGCGGAATGGGGAATAACGCGTGAAAAAGAAGGCGTAACTGGGGAAGTACTGCAGGGAACTACACAGAACGCCCACACGCACGCGAACAACCCGTATTCATGGATTCGAATACAGGAAAACCGCGCACGGCAAAAGACGCACACAGGTGTCAACGCGTCCGCCACACGAAGGCAGGCGAAAGCGTCCCCGCGCACAGTATAAAAGTGCGCGCAAACAACAAACACGTATATACAGCTATGATGAATGCCCCATTTGTCGCAGCACTGATCCTGGGACACCGTAGGAGGAGAAGAATAGCCAGTGCACGCATTTTCGCACCACGGACAAGCCTTTTTGGGATGCCTGACGACCAGGTCTACGGCAGGTATAGGTTTCCACCCCATATCATCCTACACCTGGTCAGGGAGTGGGAAGATGACCTTACATCCCCCACCCTTTGCTCCCAAGCATTGAGCCCCTTGGAGAAGGTGCTCAATGTCCTGCATTTCTTGGCCACTGGGTCATTTCAGCGGACTACTGCCATAGTGGGGGGGGGTCTCACAGGCCACGCAGTCACGCTGCCTACACCAGGTCTTGGCAATCATGACAGCGCGCCCCTCAGTCCGCAGGTACATATACATGCCCAGAACACCCGCAGAAAGGCAGGCCGTTGTCCTGGATTTTAACAGGGTGGCACATTTCCCCAAAGTGCTCGGTGCCATAGATTACACCCATGTGGCGCTACGTCCATCTAGGGCCACTGAGCACATCTACCGAAACCGCAAGCACTGGCATTCCATCAATGTACAGGTGGTATGCGATGCAAAGGGAATCATCACCTCTGTCTATGCAAACTACCCTGGCTCCACCCATGACAGTTTCATATACAGAATGTCCGCCCTGAGCCGGGCCCTGGAAGCTGGGCAGCATGGCAACACATGGCTCCTAGGTGAGTACAAATGCCCTTGCACATGCATGCATGTCACACACACACCCACACACAAATACACAAACCCCAATAATCACAACCATTTACACCTCCCCAGGGGACAGTGCCTATCCTCTGAGCAACCACATGATGACGCCAATCCGGAACCCCACCACACCACCCCAGGTAAGATACAACGCCGCCCATATTGCAACCAGGGCCATAGTGGAGCGCACATTCGGAGTGCTCAAGTCACGTTTCCGCTCCCTTGACCGCTCTGGCGGGCAGCTACTCTATGCACCCCCAGTAGTGTGCAGCATCATTGTGGCAGCATGTGTCCTGCACAATGTTGCAACACGGCAGGGCGTACCGGTGGACATGGTGGTGCCCCCACGTTCCCAACCACAGGCACAGGCACTGCCCATGGGAGGGGACAGGGCACGTGGCGAGGAAGCCCGGACCCAGCTTGTGGCCACATTTTTCACCTAAACTCCCACCCCTGTGGAGTGCACACAGGCCTGGCACATACCAGGTGACAATCGGTGCCACATTGTCTGCATCCCTAGCTACTTAAACACAAGCTATCCTGTGTGACCAAAAGGCACACATATGACATATGATATGATATGAAATGGCATTTGTAACGTGCCTATACACAAGTTTTTCAAGGTGCGACGAGGCAGGGAGGGGGGAACAAGGGAAGACAGACAACGATCCTACTAGGCCAGGTGTCATTTAGATTGTGCAAGTGCAGAGGTATGGGGAAGGGAAAAGTGCAAGGGGAAGGGGAGGGGGAGTGCAGTACAGGGTAAGTAGAATAAAAAACAAATAAATAGGCCAGCTGGTGGCAAGTGCAAAGGTAAGTGGAGACAAGTGCTGGGAATGGGGGGGGGCTGTAGGGATAGAGAGACAGTCCCGCAGTGCAGGGGTTGCCAGGGAGGCAGTGCAAGTGGAGAGTGGCTGGGCCAGGGACCGAGGTTGGTGAGAGTGGCCCAGTTGCAGATTCAGTGCAGTTTCAGTGAAGAATTTAGCAAGGGAGAGGGAGAGAGAAAGCAGAAGCAAAGAGGAAGGTTTTGAGGTGCTTCCGGAACCGGAGATGGTTCTCCTCAAGTTTCAGGGAGGCAGGAAGGCTGTTCCAGAGGGAGGCCCCTGCCGCGGAGAGAGATCTACCCCCAGCTTGTTGCTTCGAGAAGCGGCTGACCCTGACATGCAAGGTGTGAATCACACACACCTGCGAAACAGGCCATGATCATCACTGTTATGTCACTCAAACCCTCCCAAACCACAACATGACATGACAAGCAATAGCCATACACCAACACAGTACCAATAAGGTACACATTGCCATGTTAAAAATGTACATTGGCATCAGACAATGATGCCTGACATGGAATCAGATGAAATGACTGACCAACAACCTCCCACCCAAAATAAGTCATTCCCAAATGCATTACAAAAGTTGTAGCCGTAACATAACAATGAATGCCTGTCTACAAGCACATTGTGACTTGCAAAATCAACACTGCCGCTTCTGTGTGCTGTGTCCAACTCCTGCAACACACTGCTCAGTGCACAGCACAGTGAACAGCTATTGTGTGTGATGCACACCCTGAGCATCACATCTAAGCGACAAACCACATCAAAAAGCAAATTAGGCATGTACAGGATCCATAATTGGTCACAGAACATGTGCTGCTGGGACACAGTGGGCACCAGAAGGCAAACAGAGTGCACACGTGGATATCCAAGGGTGGTTGTACATGTAGTGCATCATAGTGTGAGTGTTTGGGTCAGTAAGGACAAGCACTCAACATATGCATGTGCAATCAAGTGACCATCAGTGTCCTCTACACATCACATGTGAACATTCACCATGTGTACACCCCAGCATGTCAAACCACAACTATCCCCTCACACCTGAAAGGTAAACACAACACATGAACAGCCATTGATCAGCAGAATACATCATGTACATAGGATACCACAATTAAAATGTCAGGGTTCCCATCACACTGCAGTGCAAGGCAACTATCAACAACAAAACACCCCCCCTCCCTCACAAATGACCATGACCCACTGAACAACTGCACCTGGGTCATGGAGCCTTCAACCCTCAATTTCACCTGGCCACAGGATCACCCTTCCCCTTCGTCACCATCTCCCACCTTGTGTTTAAAAAGTTGCCTGCACCCTCAGAATCCACCTTGATTTGCAAAAACACAAAATCCAAGGCAGAAAAACGAACCAGAACAGCCTCCAGTAGATGACTTGAAGTAGCAGTACCTCACAAAGGCCAAGTACTACCACAATGATGTAACAACCAAGGTAGCACAGTAAAACAATGTCACAACAGGATGTGAACCATGTGTGGTACACAACATAGAATGATGCACCATGAACGGATGTGTACTGTCACAGCTCCCGTGTACAGGCGCAGGAGTGGCACGAACCAACCACCCCCACCGTGTCCCGGGTGCCTGCAAGGTCAAACTCACACAGGCCTCTGAGACCCTGGTGGGAAAGGAGGGTCAGGGATATGCAGTCGGGACAGGTGTTGGCACACTGGATAACTGGAATGAGTGGCAGGAGAGGGGAGGAGGAATGACACATGAAATTAGGGAATGCACAAAAATGTACTACCTGCATGAACACATACACAATCCTAACAAACTTGTACATCATTGTCAGGGCCTTCCGGAGTCCAGGCTTAGGAGTGGCACGAACCAACCACCCCCTCTAGCTTGGGGCTTACACAGGCATCCGCAACCCCAGCGGGGAAAAGGGTTAGGGAACGTTGGTTGGATAGGTACGGGAAGCAGGAACACTGAGTAGAGGGTACGGGGTTTAGGATTGGATAGGACTCGGGGTGATTAGGGAAAAAAAAAGATACCAAATTGAATTACACATTCATCCATGCATTAGTGCATCCCCCAGCAAGCCTATGCAGAGCAGTTTGAAAGAAAAACAACAAGACACTTAGCTCTGATTTTGAGTGCTGGCCTCCTGCCTGCGCACTCTCATGTCCGGTTACAGGAGCACTTCAATGCTGCAAAGAGAGTCACAGTTAATAATCTGTGCGTGCCCATAACACACAAACACACCACCAAATATGCCCCATAGCAACAAACTACTCTACAAACAGACAATCTGGTGTGGATGCTTCATACCCATACGTAACATTCCCCCTGTGATGGTTCATACACAGTCAATGCAGTAAGTCAGGCGCCGGTGGTTGCGTGGCAAATGGAACACCAATGTGTCACAATTCACACAACATGCAATGTTCCCTGGGTAAGCAGACAGACCCATATACCAAGGTATGACTTCAGAACAAGTTGTGTTCCACCATGACCGATACAAAGTAGGCAGTGCATGTTTCAAAATGTACATGGAAATGAAATGCACTGCACCCGAGTCTGTCCCTTGCTGTATGTCCCTGTGAGCTGCTCCTTTCCATGTCTCGGAAGGCTACATGGGTGATACAAGTGCCTCAATGACCCATGGTGGACCAGAGGGTATGTGCCACTGCCCCTGCAGGTGCCCCAGACAACCTTACAATCAACAGCCATCAGTCCACCATCTGAGCTGTATTGTGTGCTTCAACACCAATATTCGTCCAAGCTCACCCTTGGTGCTGCTACTAAGCCTGTATGTGCAACTGGCCTGGTGGAAGCTTTGCTGTGTTGTGGCCCCCCTGTGCTGCTCACCTTGCCTGGAGTTCCTTGGAACACGTCAGCAGTTCTAGGATGTATGTCTGCAATCCCTGTGCCTCTGCTTGCGCACACATGTGCATGTGGGCACCAACAAACGTGTCCAGAATCCAGACGTCCAATGGGCCATGTCTGCTGGCAAAGGTGGTCTGGAGGCTCATCCCCCTGCAGAAAGGGCATGAAACACATGATCAATGCTTTAAAGTCATCTGTGTGTGTCTCTTCAGGCATCTCATTACTGGACCATGTCAGAGACGTACATCAGAAATCACACCATCAGTCCGTCTTTCACATCCAAAGTGTGGAACACACTATCGACGGCATGAATTGCAACAAGCATGTTTACAGTAAAGATAAGAAACATACTACACAATGCATAGCAATGAATGTACACATTAATCATGAAACACCCCATCTAGCAAAAGCAGAACAGTGGTCAATAACACCCCTATCATCCCCACTAGGGGTGTCAACACAAGTCACACAGCACCAGACATGCCACAGATATGACAGTCCAAAGTCCTTGTGTAATAGGCTGTTACACCGAACCATCCTTGCGAGCCCATCGATAAGGGAGGCAGGAGTGGCATATGTGAGTCAAGGACCCCAAGCAGCAAACACATACACAAGACAAGCCTGAAGGGCCCAGCTGGAACTTTCAAAAGCCACAAAGCACTGCACCGTCACATGAAAGCACAATAGACAAGCAATTTTAAAATATAGTAACTAATTACACTATTCATAGCTGCGCAAACCTGGAACAAACTCCCTATGGATCTCAGAATGGACCAACCTTACCCTAGCTTCAGGCGGAAAGTCCTCACCTGGATACGTTCCAATGACACTTAGCTCGACCGTCCCACTGCCACCTGCTCCAGAGACCCTAAATGACTGCAACTAGATGAATTGATTTCTGGTTAACTAGCTTGAACTGTAGTTTTGCATTTTCTTGTACATGCACCTTTGTTACTAATGTGAACTGTATAACTGTATTTTTCCTGTAACCAAGTTCTCAAGTATCCTTGTATTGTCTGCGCCCAGCTACCCCTTCGGGTTTGGTTTTGCGCTATATCAAACAAACAAACAAACTAACTTTGAAAAACCTACATTACCTAATTAAACTAACTATCAAACAGAAACTTAACTAACTAAACTAAAAGAAAAATCAAAAATGGCCACATACGACCTGGGGGAGGGGAGGCACCCTGGAGGGGGGAGGTACAGGGTGCTGCTCAACACCCACATGCGATGATGCTGAGCCAAAAAAAAACCTCCATGGGCTCAACGCCTGCACAGCCCAACCTATGTGGGAGATAGATAGTCGTCTGAGTCTGGCTCATCCTGGAAAGGAGGACGTGGCACAGTAGCCTGGCCACGCCTAGCCACAGCTTGCCCCTCGACTGCAGCAAGTCTGCCGGATGGGTGAGCCTGGTTCTGTGTGGTGATGTGACGTAGGTCTGCATGCAGAACCTCACGTGATACACGTGCTTCCTCTTGCAAGGTAGCACGTGTAACACGGAGTTCCTCCTGCAAGGCCTGGCTGGACAACCGCTGCACCTCCCCGCAAGCCTGTAGCTCAGCCGAGATGGTACGCTCAAGCTGTGCAAACCTCTCCTCTGCCCGCTGCCTCTGGGACATCATAAGGACACCCAGAGTGGATTTGAGGGAAGCATACTCCTCCCTCAGGGCATCCATGTGCACCTCTACGTGAGCAGTAATTGCTTTACGCAGAGACGACATTTCAGCCTGGCGTGCCCAGCCTGAGCGAGCGGGCCGTGGACTGTGCCGCCTGCTGCTGGAGAAGCACCTGCCTAGCAGGGGGGAGCACAGATCGGGCCACACGCTCCATGCTCTCAGCGATGTTCTCCATTGCTGCCCCCTGCCGTTCTGAATTGGCAGTCATGTCTTGCTCCCACTCAGTATACTGCGGTTGCGCGCGGCGACCGCTTTGCTGGGCTTGACCCCTGCGGGGCCCAAGGACTCGGTGTCCTTGCTGTGTTGGCACCGCCCGCGGCTGCACGACTACATGCCCCCGTCGACGTGATGTCCCAGGCACATCAGTGACTGGTGTGGAGGGTGACCCTGCGTCCCGATCCACCACGGGCGGAGGAACCAAGACTGTCTGACACCTCAGTGCAGGTGTCGCGGGCAGAGGAGTGTCCACATCAGAATCACTCACCCCTGACACATGGACTTGATGCTCATCCAACTCGACATGGACGTTAGAGTCATCATCAGGGCGGGACTCATAGGTAGCCAGAGACAAGATGGACTGTAGCACTTGGGGGTTTTCGTGGCCTACCACCCCACGACCCCCACTTGTGCTGGGTTGATGTAGTGGTAACAACCCTGTGTCTGGCATGACAACACCATCCTCCACCTCCATTGCGTCATCACCTGAAAAATATAGAGAAAAAAGGTCACTACACATGTCAGAAGCACACAACACACACACACACCGACAACAAACACATCAGGCAGACATGTGACACACAAAATAGAACCTGGCATGCATGCTGGATCAACTTTGAATTGCTTCTGTGATCAGACCTGTTGAAAGGTGGCAGTTTGCATAGAAGTGGGTCTATGCAGTGCAGCAAATGTGTATGTCACTCACTACCTACATGTACAAGGACTCCATGGTGTGTGTCAGGAAATGTGAAGGCAGTGCAAGGTCAAATTCAGGCATCACGTGCACTGTGCATTCAACGGGCAGTGTTGACTGGCATCAACAGCTTAATGTGATTCAAGTGACAACACTGCAAATGATGATGGGACAGTAAGCAGGACACATCATGAAAACTCTGTAGGCCGCCCACGTGTGAAGAAGGCACTACAACAGTCGGACAGAGTCATTGGCCATTAAACAGGCTGAGGCCTGTGACCCACACAGATTGTCAGACCCTAAACATGTGTGCAACGCAGTACTGAACCACAGTTGACATGGGAAGGCTGATGAGATGCCATGCAATGTATGTCACCCAGGACTTGTATTACAGTGATCATCCAGTCAAGGACACATAGGGGCATGCGTGCAATGCACATGGAGCATGAATGGGCACTCATGTCCCTGCGGGAGATGTGACCTATGCACAGTACAAGTGAGATACCCTGCATCAAGTACTAAGGCTGTACCACACAGCATATGTCTGGCAGATTGTACGCTGGAAGTTAGCATGTACACAAGACGCATGAACAGGAAAGTACACAATGGCAAGATTGAAGCAGACCAGTGCAAAGGTGGAACTGGGGTGCAGAGTGGAGGAGGAGGGGCAAGGAAGCATGCCTACATGGGGTACCCGCATGCAGGCAGAGGACACATGCACATCAGTCATGCTATGACATTGTGCCTGGGCTGAGAGGAAGGTCACCCCACGCCACATGCAGAAGGGCCAGTGAGCTGGAACATGGGCCGGAGGGGTATACTGGTAACCAGCATTTGAGTAGGGTGCAATAGTGGTGATGCGGACAGTCCCCGTCTGCTCCACATGTCCACCATCCAGCAGAGCAGACATGCATCACGGACGCATTGCATTACTTACACATCAGAACCATGTACACGTCACATGTAGTGGCAATCATGCACAACACATCCCACAAGTAAAACGCATACGTCCTTAACAAACACGCGTCAACACTCACTGGACTGGGCATCAAAGTCCAGCATCTCTCCCACTCCTTCGACCGATTCAGGTGGTATGAACTCCGCAACGAGTGACTCATGCAGAGTGAGTTCTTCCTCCTCTGGTGCAGGCCCACCGCCAGTCACCAGAGTCAAGTTGTAATTTGAGGCACGCTTAGCCTTAGCGCTGCGTTTGAGGTCATTCCAACGCTTTTTGCATTCTTGCGCCGTGCGCACCTCATGGCCGAATGAACTGACATGTTCCGCAACATGCTTCCAGTGGGTGTCACGGTGGGAAGCCGTAGTCTGACTATTGGCACCCACTACCATGTCACGGCTGTGGCCTTGCACGTAGTCCACGAGGAAGTCCAGTTCCTGCTTGCAGAAAGGCTTCTTCCTCGACGTGCAGGAGGTCGTGGCTGTGTGTGGGGTCCCAGCCTGTGCTGCAGGTGCAACTTTTCTCCTCTTGGACTGTGGCGCAGACCCTGGCTGGCTAATGCCACCCTGACCAGTATGGCCAGTGGGTTCGGTGGATTGAGCCAAGGGAGTGGCAGGTGGAGGGACGACCAAAGGCCTGACTTGTGTCAGTGGCATCTGGGTGCCCTCTAATGGACCCTGCACAGCAACATCCGCTGTGGCAGGGTCATTGACCGCAACGGTCCTGGTTGGCAGACTCACAACCGGGGTGTTGTTGGGTGCATCTGCCCCTGCACTTGCCAACACCCGGCTGTTCGGGGCAGCAGATGACATAACTGCCCCAGGGACACGTGTCTTGGTCAGAGCAGCCCTGAGTGCCCCTATGGTTCCCTCCTGGCCTGTTGGAAATCTACCAAGGGCTCCTCAAGTGCCAACGCAGCCTGCGCTGGCAGACCCTGAGCCTGGGTGGCGGTGTCCACAGCTGCACCTGCAGCTACCACTACCCTTGGGCCCATGGCAGTCGATGGAACGGACTGCCGGGTCACACGGGCGCCAGTGCCAGATGCAGAAGCTGCATACGCTGGAACCACAGGGGGTGATGGCATGACTGCACCAACACATGGCACAACATTGTGCTCAAGTGGCATACCCCTGCCTCTTCCCCCTCTGTGGCCGCCCTGGACACCCTGGAGTCCCCCTACTCCCTGGTCACCACGGTCACGTCCCCGACCACGCCCGCCACGAGGAGTATGCCCAGCTGAAGCGCCCCTCACCTTTGGTGGCCTCCCAACTATGGCACAGATGTAGTAGTGCCGGCACAGATGGAGTAGTGCCAATGGGAAGTGTACACCACAATTGACCTGGGCAATTGGGGTGAAGACGGTGGGAAGCAAGATGTTAACAGCCCCCCTGCACCTGCAAGGCTGTATGTGACCCCGGTGATGTAGTGATGGGTCACGCAACGCTCAGGCACCCCAAAATTGCAGTAAAACCGTGCACGCAACCGTGTAGCCTACGTGCGTGGAATCAACCTCCCGCAGTACGCGGTGGCACCCAGTAATACGAATAACACGTACGCATGAGACACGCAGGCTAATATGACGTCGAAAATGGGTGCGATACACAGGGGCACCCACAGTGGGAAAAATAGCGTGTGCGACTCACCGTCTGACTAGCGCGATGCAGCAAAACACGCATAGCCAATACCCCCGCCAAAATAAGAGATACGTCCTTGATAGCTGTGAAGTTGTGATGGCGCGCGAAACAACAGGAAGCAGCAACACACGTCGGTCTCCACGAAAGGCACGTGCAGCGAACTGCTGCCCCCACTCACCTTTAACCCGTGCTGAGGGATACGCCTGCGCGCATCACGTCACTTACGGGCATGGGCCCTTTCCTCGGATTACACGCATTCCCATGCGGACGTGCAGTTTTTCACGTGCGCTGAAACGCCTGTGCACGCCTGCGTGCATCACGTCACAGAGGCGCTTACGCTTGAAGGGCCTTTGGTCCAATGAAATCGCGTATGCGTGCAGACGCGCTTACGCACTAAGGGCCTTTCTTCAAATTACACGCTGACGTGCAATTTTTTCACGTGCCAAATCACTCCGTATCAAGCTGGCCACGCGAAAACACATGGAAGACCACGCTCCTGCCCAAAAGGCTGAATTACTGCCCCCCAGAGCCCGAGCACGCTCCCACCTGACATCTGCTGCTGCCTGACTGCCTGCTGCCATCGTGCCCTGCCATATGGTGCCTGCACATCAGCCATCTGCAGGGGTCCAGTTGCGGTGCCCACCCCTGCTGGACAGAATACTCCCGACTGGGATACCATCGCTCCACAGCCCAGCCGTAGGACCCAGTTGCCCACCCACGCCTGCCTCGGGGGTCACCATGTCGGGGCAAACACCATCTGAGACCACTGGCGACCCCCAGCCAGAGGGGCAGACGGCCACCAGCTTCAGTCAGAAGGAAGTTGGTGTCCTGGTGGAGCTTGTCCTGGGGCATTATGATGCCCTCTTCGGATCATCACGCGTCGACAAGGAAGGACGGGACAGGATCTGGGACGACTTTGTGGTTGCCATCAACGCGGAGGGGGTGGCAACCCGCAACATCAAGCAAGTCAAGAAGCGCTGGGAGGACTTGAGGTCCAGGACCCTCATAAAGGCCCGGCGCCTCGTGGAGGGGGGCCGGGGCAGCATGAGTACCATCCAGATGAGGGTCCTGGAATGCGTACGCCCAGCGCTCCATGCCCAGATCCTTGAGAGGCAGACCCGTCTGGAGTCGAACGGTAAGTGGCCAAGCATTGCTGTGTGAGACAGGGCATGTTGCAGTGTGCTGGTTGTCTGATACTTGCCTGTATGTGTGACATAGGCCATGTACGCATGTGTGTGTGCAGGGACATCATGGTCATGCATGTGAGACCAGTAATGTGTGAAGCACACGGTTGGTGTATGTGTTTCAATGCAACATGGGGAGCCCTCTGCGGAATGGACACATGAGAGCATGCCAGTTTCTGTTCCTGGACATGGGTGGGGGTGAGGGATGGGTGCTGATGCCATGTACATGTATGGTGTCCATGTCTGTGTGTCTGACCTGCGTGTCTGTGACTTGTGAATGCCATGGATGCATGACACATGTCTGTGACAATGTTCAGAATCACTGATGCAGCCTAGTTATCCTTGCATCCACTGTGTCTGGGGCGTACGAGTCCAGATGGATGAAACTACGGTGAAGTGTGTGCATGTGATAGGCATGACCCATGATGCATGTGAGTTCCAAAACAACATTGTATGTTTCAAGAGTCCCTTGGACATGTATGCTAATGTCCATAGCATGCACCATGCCTGTTACTGCATGTGTTTGCCTGCACTGACCCATGTGTTGTGGAGGGACATGATGGAAGTCATCTTTGACAGTGCCACTCATCTGCTATTGCTTCCTGTCTAGGGGACCATTGTACAGTACCCTGATGCTTGTGTTCTATGTCTCCCTCTACACAGCACCAAGTGAAGAAGAGGGCGGAGACGGGGCTGTGGAGCAAAGCGGCGGGGATGCCCCCACGGCTGCAGCGGAAGGGGTGGGTGAGCCCCCACAGGGGCTTGCAACGGCGGAAGACGGGGGGGAGCCATCCAGGTTGGTGGTTTCCACAGAGGAGGAGGAGGCCGCTACTGAGCCGCACATGGGGCCTGGTGGGGGCATCCCTGCTGGTGCAAGTGGTGCAGTCCAGGGGCAGGGGCAGGAGGCAGCACAGGTTACCGTGGAGGGGCCTGTGCATGTCACTGTCCCTGACTGCACCACCATGCACCAGCAGGGATGCCCCATCCCAGGCCCGTCCGCAGGTAGGGGGGATGTCCATGTCATCTGACTCCCCTCCACCTGCGGACGAAGGGACCCCTGGCTGTATGGAGAAGGTCCTGATTGGTGTTGTGTTGCGCACGGGTGTCATTCGTGATGACGTGCGTTCTTCCCGGGGGGAGCACGCACGTCATCACGAAGAGCACCGTGCCAACGTGGCCCAGTTGGGAGTGGCCGTGGTCGGGGGTTTCGTACATGTGTCGAACACTCTGGCGACCTTCTCCTCCTCTGTGGAGGCTATGCGCCAGTCGTTCTCCATGCCGTCTTCCGGCCCAGATGCCACCAGGGCCCCCTGTGGACCTGCCCCGACCAACGCAGCCAACTCGGTGGGGATCCCATCCCTGCCACAATCAGGAGTCGGAGGTCCAGCAGGGGTGGACACACCAGTAACTGGACCCCAGCAGATGGAGGATGTGACAGCATCATCGGGCAGGGCACGTGCACGACGGCGTTGGTGGATTCCATCAGCCTGGATGCCGTCGTGCTGGCACAGGCAGTTGCGTCGGAGGCAGCAGCAGGCTCGACGTGGGAGGCATCATGGCTCGGGCCATCAACATCAGGGGGGAAGGCATCGGCCGGAGGGCAGGAGAACCCTGGAATGGGAGTGTCTTCCGTGTGGGAACGGTTGGGCCAGCAGATAGGTGCGGAGCGGCGGCAGGCAGAGGAGGAACGGCTCACAATGGTCAGGGCAGAGAACTCCATGCGGAGGGCGCTGAGGCAGGCTGAGTGCCTCGAGGGTATTCGCAGGGAGTTGGAGCTGGACACTGCATTATCCCTGCGAGACCTCGGGGCCAGGGAACATGCCTGCCTCCAAGCCATTGAACAGAAGTTCGATGATCCCCTGGCCCATGACATCAACCAGTGAGCCGTCGGACTAGCCCGCTGCCCTTGTAAATAGTTATGTAGTTAGTGTTAGGTTTCCTTTGCTTTTTTATTTATTTTGGACCTTTTGGACAATGGACCACATTTTTGTATATAGTTTTTTTATTAGGTAGTATTTTTAGATAGGTTTCATTTCTTCAGTTGGGATCATGGACCCTGGATTGTTTATCTGTATATGCTGTTGGATTATACTTTTTTTTCTGGATTTACCCATGGAGCAATGGTTTTCCGTTTTGTTTTTCCCTTGGATTTACTTTTTTGAACTGTGACTTTGGACACCTTTCCTTTGGATTATGATTTGTTGTTTTTCATTATTTTACGTACATGCTGCTTTTCGTTTTTAATTCCCATTTTCGTTTGTTTATTTTTAATTCCATTTATGTTGCTTTTAATACATTTTTTTCATCAAACTTCAATGTGTAGTATCATCTCATTGGTTTCATGCATGTCATTATATGGGTTTTGACATTCACTTACGCCCATTGTGTGTATGTGAGGGACATGTGTTCATTTACATTCTTGCCATTGGAGTTGTATCATGTAATTGGCATTTCTAAGTGGGTGGATGCAATACATGGGTGTGTGTTCGGCATGTGGAGGCTGCCCATAAGGGCCAGGGATCTAGATTGTGATGACATGTTGGCTGGGGGACATGTGTCGGGGCCTGCGGGCAGGTGGCCTGCACTGCTGGGGGGTGAGGGTGCAGGGGGACATGAGTGGGACATGAGTGGGGGCCTGCTGGCAGGTGCCCCGCACTGCTGGGGGGTGGGGGTGTAGGGGGACATGAGGGGGACATGTGTGGGGACCTGCGGGCAGGTGCCCCGCACTGCTGGGGGTGGGGGTGCAGGGGTACATGAGTGGGGGCCTGCGGGCAGGTACCCCGCACTGCTGGGGGGTGGGGTTGCAGGGGACATGAGTGGGACATGAGTGGGGGCCTGCTGGCAGGTGCCCCGCACTGCTGGGGGGTGGGGGTGGAGGAGGACATGAGTGGGACATGAGTGGGGGCCTGCGGGCAGGTGCCCCGCACTGCTGGGGGGTGGGGGTGCAGGGGGACATGAGTGGGACATGAGTGGGGGCCTGAGGGCAGGTGCCCCACACTGCGGGGGGTGGGGGTGCAGGGGGACATTAGTGGGACATGAGTGGGGGCCTGCTGGCAGGTGCCCCGCAATGCTGGGGGGTGGGGGTGCAAGGGGACATGAGTGGGACATGAGTGGGGGCCTGCTGGCAGGTGCCCCGCACTGCTGGGGGGTGGGGGTGCAAGGGGACCTGAGTTGGTGATCAGTAGTGCAAGGAGACATGTGCCTTTGCTGGGGGGCATGCCCATGTTGGGTGGGCTGCCTGCGGGACATGACCAGGGGTGCAGGGTAGTCCCCTGTGGTGTGGGCTGCCTGCAGGGGCAGTGGAGGGTGTACATGGAACACCTGGGAGGACCCACACTGCCAAATCACGTGTAGGACTCCCCGGCACCCCCGAAATACACGTACCCTGCTGAAATCGCATGTGAAACTTCCCGCGATCCCCAATAATACACGTACCCTGCTGAAATCGCGTGTGAAACTTCCCACGCACCCCAGTAATACACGTACCCCGCTCGCACAGGGCCAATCGCGTGTGAAACTTCCCGCGATCCCCAGTAATACACGTACCCTGCTGAAATCGCGTGTGAAACTTCCCGCGCACCCCAGTAATACACGTACCCCGCTCGCACAGGGCCAATCACGTGTGAAACTTCTCGCGATCCCCAGTAATACACGTACCCTGCCGAAATCGTGTGTGAAACTTCCTGCGCACCCCAGTAATACACGCACCCCGCTCGCACAGGGCCAATCGCGTGTGAAACTTCCCGCAATCCCCAGTAATACACGTACCCTGCTGAAATCGCGTGTGAAACTTCCTGCGCACCCCAGTAATACACGTACCCCGCTCGCACAGGGCCAATCGCGTGTGAAACTTCCCGTGATCCCCAGTAATACACGTACCCTGCTGAAATTGCGTGTGAAACTTCCCGTGCACCCCAATAATACACGTACCCCGCTCGCACAGGGCCAATCGCGTGTGAAACTTTCCGTGATCCCCAGTAATACACGTACCCTGCTGAAATTGCGTGTGAAACTTCCCGCACACCCCAGTAATACACGTACCCCGCTCACACAGGGCCAATCACGTGTGAAACTTCCCGCAATCCCCAGTAATACACGTACCCTGCTGAAATCGCGTGTGAAACTTCCCGCGCACCCCAGTAATACACGTACCGTGCTGAAATCGCATGTGAAACTTCCTGCGCACCCCTAAAATACACGTACCCTGCTGAAATTGCGTGTGAAACTTCCCGCGCACCCCAGTAATACACATACCCCGCTCGCACAGGGCCAATCGCGTGTGAAACTTCCCGCGATCCCCAGTAATACACGTACCCTGCTGAAATCGCATGTGAAACTTCCCACGCACCCCTGAAATACACATACCCTGCTGAAATTGCGTGTGAAACTTCCCGCGCACCCCAGTAATACACATACCCCGCTCGCACAGGGCCAATCGCGTGTGAAACTTCCTGCAATCCCCAGTAATACACGTACCCTGCTGGAATCGCGTGTGAAACTTCCTGCGCACCCCTGAAATACACGTACCCCGCTCGCACAGGGCCAATCGCGTGTGAAACTTCCCGCGATCCCCAGTAATACACGTACCCTGCTGAAATCGCGTGTGAAACTTCCCGTGCACCCCAGTAATACACGTACCCCGCTCGCACAGGGCCAATCACGTGTGAAACTTCTCGCGATCCCCAGTAATACACGTACCCTGCTGAAATCGTGTGTGAAACTTCCTGCGCACCCAAGTAATACACGTACCCCGCTCGCACAGGGCCAATCGCGTGTGAAACTTCCCGCGATCCCCAGTAATACACGTACCCTGCTGAAATCGAGTGTGAAACTTCCTGCGCACCCCAGTAATACACATACCCCGCTCGCACAGGGCCAATCGCGTGTGAAACTTCCTGTGATCCCCAGTAATACACGTACCCTGCTGAAATTGCGTGTGAAACTTCCCGTGCACCCCAATAATACACGTACCCCGCTCGCACAGGGTCAATCGCGTGTGAAACTTTCCGTGATCCCCAGTAATACACGTACCCTGCTGAAATTGCGTGTGAAACTTCCCGCACACCCCAGTAATACACGTACCCCGCTCACACAGGGCCAATCACGTGTGAAACTTCCCGCAATCCCCAGTAATACACGTACCCTGCTGAAATTGCTTGTGAAACTTCCCGCGCACCCCAGTAATACACGTACCCTGCTGAAATCGCATGTGAAACTTCCCGCGCACCCCTGAAATACACGTACCCTGCTGAAATTGCGTGTGAAACTTCCCACGCACCCCAGTAATACACATACCCCGCTCGCAAAGGGCCAATCGCGTGTGAAACTTCCCGCGATCCCCAGTAATACACGTACCCTGCTGAAATTGCATGTGAAACTTCCCGCGCACCCCTGAAATACACATACCCTGCTGAAATTGCGTGTGAAACTTCCTGCGTACCCCAGTAATACACATAACCCGCTCGCACAGGGCCAATCGCGTGTGAAACTTCCTGCAATCCCCAGTAATACATGTACCCTGCGGGAATCGCGGGTGAAACTTCCTGCGCACCCCTGAAATACACATACCCTGCTGAAATCGTGTGTGAAACTTCCCGCGCACCCCAGTAATACACGTACCCCGCTCGCACAGGGTCAATCGCGTGTGAAACTTCCTGCGATCCCCAGTAATACATGTACCCTGCTGAAATCGCGTGTGAAACTTCCCGCGCACCCCTGAAATACACGTACCCTGCTGAAATCGCGTATGAAACTTCCCGCACACCCATTAATACACGTACCCCGCTCGCACAGGGCCAATCGCGTGTGAAACTTCCCGCGAACCCCAGCAATACATGTTCCCCGCTTGCCGTGCTGTTACAGGGTTAGCGCAGCTCTTTGAGCTGGATTGGGGATTTTGATGGCTTTTCCCTGCGCGAGGGGCGTTCTTGGGGGCGTAACTGGCACTGCTGCAGGGTCGCTGCGCCACTGTGCGCCACGGCTGGTTTTGGTAGCTGAAATCCATGAATTCGCTGTGCGTGGAAATGGATTTTTGCGCACGTGTCTGGCACAGAGATTTGCACGCGCACACTATGCGCCAGCCGCGTGCACCACTTGTGCGCTAAATTCTATGAATTACCCCCTTTGTATAGTGACCATGCACCCATTCATTTGTCACTTTCAATTACATGTAATGCTCTGAAGGTGGATGACCTTCTGCAGGCACTTGAACCCAAGCGTCTGCATAGTTCATTAAGATGGAATCCGGTTTTGTGTAGGCGTTTGGCTGCCAGGGTTTCTGCGGACTTAAACAGCAGAGAGGGTTTCAGTAGCCCAGAGTTATTTTGCCCACATTAACTCGATAAAATTATTTCTGCATTGGTAGCCAATGCCTTATCTCATTTTCTGAGCATTCAAAAACACCTTCTGGTTGACACTAAGCATCCATTTCACTATGAAATCAAAATGTTAAAACGGAAAAAAAACAGAGAAATAAGAATGCTACATAGAGACCAGATAAGCACCCCACAATTTGCATATCTTTAAAAAAGAATTCTTAAAACATATAAGAAAATAGTTAAAGGTATTCATATTCTAACAAGCAAAATTGTGCAATGATTATATCAATCTGCGGGCATAATACTGGGGCTATTTGGTCTGCTATTAAGAATTGCAACCCACGTAATGGGGTAGACTCCAAAAATATTATACACGCTGAAACTTGGCGGGCATTTATCAGCAGAAAGTATAAATTACCTGCTCGATTTGCACATATTACTTACACTACCCCATCCAAAGTACCGTTATTACCATTCAAGTGCTCGATTTCTGATATTGAATGGGCTATCAACAGACTGTCCAATTTGCACGCTGTGGGGCCTGACTGCATTCCATCATGTGTCTACAAGGCTGATCAGGCCTTTTATGCCACGATTTTGAAGAGTAGTGAGTTACGTCCAATCTCATTCAAATTTTTAAAAAAAGCAATCCTACTAAACAGGAAAACTATAGGCCAATTTCCTTAACCAATGCTGCAGCCAAAGAGTTTTACATTCTTGTTGTTGACGACCTTGAAAAATATCTCAGAATACATAACACATATTCGAAATTTCAAATTGGATTTAGTCGATCCATGAGTACAACTCTGAATGCCACAATTATGGCACATCTGTTAGCTGGGACAAAATCAAAAGGACTTAGCCCAATATGCATAGCTTCGATAGATATGACTGCAGCATTTGATACCGTAGTCCGTAGTCAAAGATGTCCAAATTAGGCATTCCAGAGAATCTAATTGACTGGACTGCCAAATTCCATTCTAATACATCTTACAAGATTTGAATTACCCAGGGGGGTGCTGTTACTCAGCCCGTAATGTCTTATCTAGGACTTAAACAAGGATGTAACTTTGCACCAATGTTGTTCAATTTATACCTATGTGATATGGATGAGATTTGGAACACCCGTAACACGTTTGCTGTTCGGTTATGTTGCTTAAGGTTACTTTGGATAGCCTTTGTGGATGACATTGTGTTATTCGACTCGACACCATCAGGGCTGCAACAGAAATAGCAGTTGTTTGCCAAATATGCATTTCAACACAATTTGAAACCAAATTCGACAAAGACTAACATTATGGTATTTGATGCAGGCAAAAATCTCAAAAAATGTGTGTGGAAAATCGATGGGGAAGAAATGTCCCACCCTCATGAATTTACCTATCTTGGCTATCGGCTAAGTAACACATCATCGATAAAATCTTGGGTTGATTACTTACACTCCAAGGCAACACCTATATTAAGCAGATGAAAATTATCTTTTCAAAATATTGTACATTTTCCTTGGTTCCGCTACTGGAATTTATGACTTTAAAGGTGGAACTAGTTCTTTTGTATGCTTTGGATATTTGTTTGTGTGATGGAAAAGTACAGCTCAACACCATGCAGGGGTGTCTGCTAAAATCTGCACTTCACCTCTCTGCTTCCATCCCCAACTGCATTATTCGACACGAGTTAGGAATAATCTCTCTCTCTTGCAGAAGGGAATGGAGAGAACTTTCTAATTACAGTAGAATCCGTGTTCCATATGATAACTTGCTTTATCAAGATTTAAATCAAATGACAAAGGGATGTAGTTCAAGTTCTTTCATGGCCTATAATTTGAGGATGCTATTAATTTTGGATGATCTGGGGGTAGACCAGTGTGACTTACATGTGTGTCCTGGTTATATGAAACAAAATCTTTTTGAACGTGATTGGGCTAGGACTATTGACAAACTAACCAAGTTTAGTACATACAAAGAATATGCTAAGTTTTCCCGTAAAAGGGATGTTTTGTTGTTCCCAGATAGCAATTTTTCCTTGTACTATCTCACGCATGTATTTCATGCGATTCAAAATGAACCAACTGCATATGTTGGAAATGACAATGTACTGGGGGCAACCAAGGGATAGTCGTAAGACTATGACATGCAGATTCCCAAATTGCCTCGAACCTGAGGAAACTCTAAAGCATCTTATATCGGAAAGTCCTTCTTTTAGAGATGCTAGAACCACCTTGTTGATGTGATTTCTGAATATTGACTATGCTGGTTGAATGGAATCCTTGTGGAATCGATGATGTTAGGCCAAGGGAGAGCTTTAATCCTTGCTTTAGTTGCATTTTTAAAGTTGAATGAAAATGAAATACTTTTATTGAAATTATTGTAATTATTTGTATGATTTAGATACTATCTGAAAATGGTATTATGATCGATACGTTTTAGTATCTGTTAGTTTCCTTTGTAATGTTTTTATATACATGCATTCAATTGCCTTAATTTGATATTTTAGATAATGTGAATACTGTATTGGGAAGTTTAGGTATTTGTTTAATTTTTCCTTAATGAAATTATTATAAAGGTTTGTAATAACCCTAAAGAAATAAAACATTTTTTTTAAAAACGGTCTTCCATTCATTTTCCAGTTTTTATTCTGATTATATGGTAGGCTCTGCAAAGGTCCAGTTTGGTAAATACTTTGGCTGATTGGATAGCTTCCCGTATGTTGGGAATGAGAGGGAGCGGATACTTGTCCTTGACTGTAACCTTGTTTAATCCGCTGTAGTTTCAACTCATCTGAATCCTTTTTTGGTGTGGAAAATAGGGAGGCCCCTCTGTGGGATTTGGATTTGGTTATTAACCCGTTATGGAGATGTTCGTCCAGATACTGACGCAATGCAATTTTCTCTGGAGGGGAAAGAGAGAACATACAACTGAATGAGACTGCAGCATTGGGAAAAAATCAATAGCACAGTTGTCAATTCTGTGGGGTGGTAGAATCTTCTGTTTCTCTGAGCCAAAGATATCTTGGAACTGATGGTACTTGATGGGTAATGTGATTGCCACAATGTGACACGCTGAGGCAGGAAGAGGCTAGAATACTGCTGGGTCTACTCGATGAAGGGGAATACAGGAGCGCACGTATTGTTCTGATCCCAAGAACAAGGAGTGAGCCGTCCAGTTGATGTAGGGATTATGCTTTGCCAGCCATGGGATCCCTAAGATCACTGGATAGTGAGTGAATCTAATCAGGTCAAAAGCAAGGTACTCCTGATGTTGTTGAATGGACATACACACAGCAATAGTGTGTTCTTTGATGGACTCGCTACTTATGCATAAACCGAGTCTTCTCCATCTTGATATTTCTTCTTCCGTTAGAGACCCTCTAGCCACCCCGATCTTCATCTGTTCTCTCTTGCATGTTGTCTTCTGACCCATAGAGGGTGAAGCTGGTAAACTACGGGCAGTAGAGATACGGGAACGTCGACGTTCTTAGATTGTGTAATCGATCAGTAAGACAAGTTTCACCAGATCTTCAAAGGTCGGAGGACGGGGGACACAAGCCAGCTTGTCCTTCAGTTCATCCACCAGACCTCTTCTAAATAGGGTAATACAGGCCTCCTCAGCCATGTGGTCTGATGCATCAGTTGCTTACATTTAGTAACATAAGTCAAAACCTCCATGCTTCCTTGCACCAAGTCTAAGAGGTTACCTTGTTTCATATATGTCAACTCAGGGTGTTCGACATATGCTGGAAAAAGCATCCTTAAATCCTTTGAAGTCATCTAGGAGAGGACTGGAAGCTACAATCAAAGGGGTAGCCCAGGACAGGGCACTGTCAGTGAAATGGGATGTGACAAAACCCACCTTTGATCATTCAGTAGGAAATGCTGCTTGACTGAAAGCATGTGCCACGGTACAGGCATCCATGAATTGTCTGAACCCCTTTGGCTCCCCGGTGTACTTCTCCAATGGAGGCCCTCGGAACTGGGTCGGATCTCCCAAAGGATCCCTCTGAAGCATTGCTTGTCAGAGCACAGCGTTCTCAGCCTTTAGGCCTTGAAGCGCAACAGATAATCCTTGTACCCCAGCCACTAGCTCTTGTATCCTCTCCATGCATGCCTTATCAATCCTTTTTGGGCATTGCAAACTGTCAGGTGGATGCCTCACCTTTGTGGACTTGGTATCGGATCCAGAATCTTCTTTCTTGTTCCTTTGGTCTCTAGCAGAGAAGAGATAAGGCTGATCACTCCAGGTTGCCACCGCGCCTGCCCAGAATGAGACCCGGGGGCACGGTGGCCACCCAGAGAGCCAGGTCTCAAATGGAAAAAAAACCTCTTGCAAAGCAAAAACCTTGCAGCAGGTAAGACGTGTGAATGCAGGCAGCAGATTTCTGAACCAGAAAAGTCTTGGGAATGGTTAAGTGGCTCCCAGTCATGTCCTTGAGGTGGAACTGTAACAGGTAAGGAGCGCGGGCAGTCCGCGTCACAACAAATGATGAATGGAGTAGTGGAATGTATGCTGAGAAAAGATTTGATCCATTGAAAGGGGCTGAAGCCGTAAGAACTTGTAGGTAGCAAGAAGAAAGGAGAGAGCGGTTACCAGGAAACCACATAGTGAAAAACCAGGGGAGAGCCAGGAGAAAGAATTAGAGGGACACAGGAAAGAGAACACATGAACAAAGCACTTAAACAGCATTTAGGCAACACGAAAGCAGTTGCAACACGTAGCTTACCGCTGCTTCCCGGTTTTTGTTGCTATGGTTACAATGCATTGAGTGTAGCGTGAACGTGATGACGTTTGCGCAGAGCTATGACTGGTGGCCATCTTGAATCGGGAAGCTCGTTTCCATCATTGCCATGGTGATCTCTGCATATCAATCTGCCAATGCGTCTGTGTTCGCCACGTAACGTATGGAGACAATACAAAAGACCTTAAAGCCTTCTTAGGATTAATCGGCTATAATCGCTGTTTCATCCCAAACTTCTCTGGTAAAACTGCAATACTCACAGACAAACTGAAAAACACTAAGCCCCAAAAGATCAGGTATGATGAGGAAGATCAAATCTTTTATACCACATTGAAGCAGACCCTTTGTCACGGCCCCATTTTAAAGGTAGCTGAGTTCTCTAGAGAGTTCATTCTGCAAACAGATGCCTCTTTAATGGTAGTGGGAGCAGTCCTCTCTCAATATAATGATGGACTTGAAGACCCCATAATGTATATCAGTAGGAAATTGTTTCCCAGGGTGAAGAATTATTCATTTATTGAGCTTGAGACCCTGGCAATGAAGTGGGCCATGCTCCATCTGAAATATGAACTATTGGGTCACAAATTCAGACTTGTTACAGATCATTCTCCTTTGGTGTGGATCAGCTAATGCAAAGAAACGAACCCTAGAGTTATGCAATGGTTCCGGGACGTTCAGCCATATTGTTTCACAGTAGAACACCGGAAGAGTCGAGATCAGGGCAATGTCAAATTTATCTCCCAGTGTCCCTGTGGAACACCTAGGTCCAACCTGTATAGGGGAAGGGTATGTGAGGAATTAGAGGGTGTCCTCTCTTCTTTTCCCTCGGGGTCCTCCTCTCAGGTGGCCAGGTAAAGGCCATCGCTTTTGAATCCCGACACTTGGGGTGGATGTGTGAAGGATGTTAGGGAGAATTCTCATAAATGTGCTTATTCCCTTCACCTTAGAGACCCCCAGCAACGTTGCTGGATTTTGAGGACTTGTTTTTTCCCTGGAGAGAGTGTGAGCCTTTTTTCCCACTCTCTCATGTACTTTGATGTGTGTTTTACTCTTGTGTTCTTTGATTATGGAGTTTTAGATAACTCCAGAGGCATCATCTTGTCATTGTTGTATCACACAGCACCTTCAGTGCAGTGGCACAGGGATGTCCTTTGGACTTCCTAAGGTGTAATACATTTTCTGGGATGAACTACCGTTCCCCAGAGAATGTAAAGTTAAATTGACTTTACTAGTCTTTTTAAATTCATAGACCCTGCACACACTATCTTCCTATAGAGTGCTGGAGGGGTTACTTAGTACCCCCTATGTCTAAACACTTGTATATCTGTCCAAAGCTACCCTTTCTTATTGAAATGGCTGGTGGCGGGGGTTTTGTATCGAACTACCATCATTTTTCCAAACCGCGAACACCAGTACCTAAAAATCGTGGCCGCCATGTTTTTCAATATGGCGCCCAAGACCCCTCTGAAAAAACAGACTCTGGTCATCTTTTTTTGCCTTTTTGTTTGTGTAAAGGTCCTTCTGGTGTTTAACTCTGTGCGCCAAACCAGGTTTGGTCCCTTTGTTTGTGAGCCTTTGGCAGGCTTCAGGACTGAAGTCCTCCCCTGGCGTCTGAGTGTCTGGGGTGGGCAGGAAGTGAGGGAGGTGCCTGCAACTCCCTGTGCCTGGCTTCCTAGGAGACCCAAATGTACTCTGGCATGATTGGCTGGATGACTGTCTGGCAAGACAGCCACCCTGCTGGGTGAGTGACAGCTAGGCTGGAATGAATGGGAGAAAACTGTTTAAAAGGTTAGTCTCCAGGACTGGAAGGCATAGTCGACCAGTGGAACAAAAGAACCGAAGACGAGCTGGAAGAGGACGGCTGCTGCAACCACTGGATCGTTGGTTTGCCCGGTGAAGCCCTGCTGCACATCCGAATCAAAAGATTTCCATTTGACACAGACGCTCCTTCAAGGACGGCTTCTTCCTATGAGTTGGTGGGACCAATCAGCTCAGAAGACAACTGGATACCATTCTTAATGCTGGTTAAGGTTTAGCCAGGGAGAGGGAATCCAGTTTGTGTCATGAAGCAACGGCTACTGGACCAAAATGACTCCATTTTGTCTGCTCGAACGATGATCCCGCGCAGTGCAGGAGTAACCCTGGCGTCCTCCCTGTTGTCCCCACGACTGAGGCTCAGGAACAGCGAGATCTGTAGGAACTGCCAGGAACCAACGTCTTCAGCTGCATCTTTTTGCTTCACTTTAAGGTACTGTGCCACCCGGTTGAGAGATCCTAACTCTTGCGGTGAAAGTTTGTGAAACTTTCCTAACTTGCAGGCCTAATCAGCTTGTGACCGAGCATATCATTTGTTTTCATCTAAACTACTTCTAAAAACCTTTACAAAGACTTCTCCTTTTGTACCAGAACTGTGCTGTCCGATCCAAGAACACTAGACTATTGACATTGGCCTGGCCTATTGAATTGAACTGACCCTCTTGCTACACTGAACCTTCGCATTGCCTAAGTGTTTTCTAATCCATTGTACAAATATATGTCTTTCTATTCCTATTGAAAGTAATGGAAGTGGTATTTGGCTCCTTTTTCAGGGGAGCTCAAACTCCCTCTACAACTTAGAGTTTGTTACTGTAATGTATTGATTTTTAATATTGAGTTGATTTCTACTAGTGGATGTTTTCTAAATGATTGTGTAAATAAATGTATTTTTACCAAGAAACCTTGAGTGTAAGTGTCTACTTGAACCACTGTGATTGTGATACTTCGGTGTAACTCCCTTTACTGCTCACATTCCCTCTTGACATAAGCCTGGCTGCTCAGCTCGCTACCAAAAAGTGGGTGGGACAGACTTATACCAAAGGTTGGTTTATGCTTACACCTGTAGTCCTATTTGTGTGTGGTGTTCCCGGAGGGTACTGCAAGCAATTCTGCTTAACACTGGTGTCTAGCGGTGAGGATGAAGTATAGTTGTTACATTGAGTGTGCTACTCTTACCTTTGTTCAAAATAACCTTCACAAGGCTAAGCTCCACTAGAGAATCCATTGTTTTATAATGCCTAATATGGATAACTACAAACAGGAGGCCCTAGTCATTCTTACAGTAGGTCAACAGAAATAAATGTGTAAAGTTAGGAGCCTGGCTGTTAAAGGAAAGAAAAAAATATTGATTGAATGATTGTTGAAACACCAAAGATTGAGAAATTGTGCTGTAACCCGTGTTAGACAGAATCCTGTGCAGTTCCCTTGGGGACCACTGCAAGAAGTTTAAGACTACAGGAGTAAGCAGTAAACCCAATTGGTAGCAGTCTGCACCACCCAGATGTACCTGGTAGCTGTGGCTGAGCAGTCAGACTTATCTCAAGAAGAGGAGGGCAGTATGTAGAGTATACACACTAGGGCTAAAACACAGTAGAGCAAACAAACACTGACCAGAGCTTTGTATCAAAAGTACATAATTATTTATTTAAAACAAACTTTAGGAAATACACTAAGCAATATAAATCAAAGCAAGTTCAAACACAATCAGAAAAAGTATACACACCACCCTTAATAATTATTAGACAAGTCTAGGTCAAAACACCACTATTTGTAAAAACAGATGTGAGCGCGTAACCTAGTTGGCACTCCAATAATTAAGTTAAAGGGAGAGAAAAAGGCAGGTCATAAAAATAAAACAGTTCCCAACACTTTTATAAGACCACAGCAAGTTAGTGAAGGCAGAGTCTACTGTAGAGCCAAAGTTCATAGGCCAGGCCCACTTTAAATGGAGCAAGGGGAAATTTGCCCAAGATCACACAGTTTAAAAAGCACTCAAGTCTTTGCAGAAATGTTCAAAGGAGGTTGGTTGGATGTGAAATATAAAGTTAGAAGGTCTGGGGGCCACCCCAGTTGGAAAAGCCAAGGATTTAAGGGTCACCTTTAGCAATCCACAGAAAGGGAGGCCAGGCGGCACACAGTACCTTAAAGAGTGAGGAAGCTCCAGCAGTGCCAGTTGTTCCTGGCAGCGGGTGCAGTTTGTGGTTTCGACCAGGGAAGAGAAGATCTCTGGTACTGAGGAAGAGAGCGAGCTGGATATATAGCTCAAGAGTGAGCTCGAGAATGGGCTGGAGAGAAGGAAGCTGGAGATCCGGGTGGTGGGAGCAGTGTTGTGCCGGGGAAAGAGACACTGGGGTCGTAATCGTCTGTGAGAGTGACTGGAGGGCCTGTTACCCGCCTGAACAGGTCTGCTCAGCAGGAGCTGTGAGATTCCCATTGACCCCAGCCACCGCAGAAAACCAGGAGTATGTGTGGTGCTTTCGGTTGATGCAGTGAGGGAGAGACAGAGTTTGGGGAAGCCAGAAAGCTGAAGAAGCCCAAAGAAGCCAGTCGCGGAGGAACCCAAGCAGAAGGAAGCTGCTGTGTGTGACCGGTTAGTGTAAAGCTGAACACACTCATACATGGCGCTGCGGTAACTCATAGCAAAGTCCTTTTTCAATGCCAAACAAACTGAAAGTAATTGAATATACTTTTAAATGCGGAAACAAGTACTTTTAGAATGCTGATTGAATTGAAAGTTATGGAAAGCACTTTGGAATCCCGCTCAGAGTTAAAAGCAAGGTGAACATTCATGAATGGAGTGAAATCAAAGTATTACATGTGGCAGGTACCACAGAATGTATTGTATGAAACAAGTGTTCGCAAAGTCAAGAGAATATCGAGAAGGATATGAAAATTAAAAACCAAGTGTCGGCCAAAAGCCAAGAGGGGCCCAGGAATTTCAGGATAGGAGGGCACCTGTGTTGGCAAGAGCCAGAGGAATACAGAAACGTGTAACAAAGTGCACGGTGACTAAGCAAGTCTTACTGCAGTCTCTGAAGAGTACAACACGGGGAAATGAAACAGTGGACAATTGTTGATGGAAGCAGCAACAAGGGGTATCGGTTGCGTGACCTGTAATGGGTGGACCGTTTGGTCTCACAACTGCACCTAGACCGAGGGCCCTGCATGGAAAAAGCCAATGAAAGTGCATAAAGAAGCTTGCGTTCTGCAACAGGCCTATATCTGAATTTGAAGTCACGATACAGAACTCTCTAAGTGAACTGGTGCAACGTATTGACATCAAAGGAACTGGGAATTGTCCCAAGGAACTGTGGCATTTTAGAAAGATGGAAGATATAAGCTCTTGGGAAAGGGAACCCTGATATTGTGTCACTGTTTTGAACTTGGGGAAAGTCAAGCTGATCATATAAGCCGGGAGCTGGAATAAGCTCTGAACTTTCTTTTGAACACTATTAATTTTGATGCTGGCATCACTACCTATTGTGTAGAGTTAGTTCTGAGGGCAAGTATAGGTTTTGGATGCAGGCAGATATTTGATTTGGACTTCCTGACTCAGACTATCCATAGTTTTCTTTAGGTTGGCACATCCCACCTTAGTATATGGCAGGTTAGGCCAGACTCCATCCAGATGTTTAAGTTAAATAAAACGTTTGAGTATACATTTGAATCGGTTGTCTGTGTCTACTCCATGATACCTTCACAACCCCACCCAGCCTGCCTTCTCTTACCCACCCTATCCCCGCTCTCTCTACCTAACCCCACTCTCTCTTCCCCACCCACCCTACAAAACCAACTCTCTAAAATCCCAACTCTCTGTAACCCCACCCAACCTACCTTCTCTTACCCACCCTACCCCCACTCTCTCTACCTAACCCCACTCTTTCTTCCCCACCCACCCTACCAAAACCAACTCTCTAAAATCCCAACTATCTGTAACCCAAGCTAACTAGACTTCCAACTCTCTCTACCCCAAACTACCTACCCTACCAACTCGCTCTACCCCAATCTACCTGCCCTACCAACTCTCTCTACCCCAACCCACCTACCGTACCAACTCTCTCTACCCCAACCTACCTACCCTACCAACCATCTCTACCCCAACCTACCTACCCTTCTAACTCTCTCTACCCAACCTAACTACCCTACCAACTCTCTCTACCCCATCCTACCTACCTACCTACCAACTCTCTCTACCCCAGCCTACCTACCCTACCAACTCTCTCTACCCCAACCTACCTACCCTACCAACTCTCTCTACCCCATCCTACCTACCCTACCAACTGTCTCTACCTCAACCTACCTACCCTACCAACTCTCTCTACCCCAACCTACCTACCATGCCAACTCTTTCTACCCCATCCTACCTACCCTACTAACTGTCTCTACCTCAACCTACCTACCCTACCAACTCTCTCTACCCCAACCTACCTACACTACCAACTCTTTCTACCCCAACCTACCTGCCCTACCAACTCTCTCTACCCCAACCTACCTACCCTACCAACTCTCTCTATCCCAACCTACCTACCCTACCAACCATCTCTACCCCAACCTACCTACCCTACCAACTCTCTCTACCCAACCTACCTACCCTACCAACTCTCTCTACCCCATCCTACCTACCCTACCAACTATCTCTGCCCCAACCTATCTACCCTACCAACTCTCTCTGCCCCAACCTATATACCCTACCAACTCTCTCTACCCCAACCTACCTACCCTACCAACTCTCTCTACCCCAACCTACCAACCTTACCAACTCTCTCTACCCCAACCTATCTACCCTACTAACTCTCTCTACCCCAGCCTACCTACCCTACCAACTCTCTCTGCCCCAACCTACCTACCCTACCAACTGGCTCTATCCCAACCTACCTACACTACCAACTCTTTCTACCCCAACCTACCTACCCTACCAACTCTCTCTACCCCAACCTACCTGCCCTACCAACTCTCTCTACCCCAACCCACCTACCCTACCAACTCTCTCTACCCCAACCTACCTACCCTACCAACCATCTCTACCCCAACCTACCTACCCTACCAACTCTCTCTACCCAACCTACCTACCCTACCAACTCTCTCTACCCCATCCTACCTACCTACCAACTCTCTCTACCCCAGCCTACCTACCTTACCAACTTTCTCTACCCCAACCTACTTACCCTACCAACTCTCTCCACCCCATCCTACCTACCCTACCAACTGTCTCTACCTCAACCTACCTACCATACCAACTCTCTCTACACCATCCTACCTACCCTATCAACTCTCTCTACCTACACCCACACACCCTATTTTTAATTTTTTTATTTATTGGGTATTTATAATGCGCCTTTACAGCAAAGGGTGTTTCAAGGCACAAACTAGCTCTAATTCGACCAAAGCATTGTATGAACTATCTCTAACTCCACTGAACCACTGTACAAACTGTTTCTAACCCCACTGAATGACTGTACGAACTCTCTCTAACCCCACCGACCTGGCCAACTTTATCTATCCCTACCCACCATAACCTCACCCTCTCTACCACACCAAACCACCCTACCCCCTTTTTTATTCCCACCCACTCCCTCTATCTCTCTACCCCACCAACCGTCCCTACTTACTCTCTCTATGCTCACCCATCCTACCCCTTCTATCCTCTACCACACATCCTATCTTCTCTTTCTCTAATCAACCCTACACCCATTCACATTACCCTGTGACATACCCTACCCCTCTCTCTCGCCCCACCAACTCTACACCATGTATTCCACAGCCTCCCTACCACCTCTTTCGCCCCACCCAGCTTATGCCATCTCCTAATGCCCTCTCATCCTTCCTCTCACACTCTTGCTTTATAAGTTATAGTTATAATTGTTTTTTTTATAACATGCTTAATACCAGAGATTGGTTACTAAGCGTGGGATTGAGATTTGAACCTGTCTTGTGCTGTGTTATATTGCTTCCAAGACAAATGCATTGCCCCTGAGCTATCCCCTCTCACTCCCTTTCTTGATCATATTTCCACTTGCTCATCACCAACGGCACACTCTCTCAATGGCTTCCTCCCTTGCTCTATTCCCATTCTCTTGCTCATCACCAATGGCACACTCTCTCAATGGCTTCCTTGCTTGCTCTGTTCCCATTCTCTTGTTCATCACCAATGGCACCCTCTATCAATGGCTTCCTCCCTTGCTCTATTCCCATTCTCTTGCTCATCACCAATGGCACACTCTGTCAATGGCTTCCTCCCTTGCTCTATTCCCATTCTCTTGCTCATCACCAATGGCACACTCTATCAATGGCTTCCTCGCTTGCTCTATTTCCATTCTCTTGCTCATCACCAATGGCACACTCTCTCAATGGCTTCCTTGCTTGCTCTGTTCCCATTCTCTTGTTCATCACCAATGGCACCCTCTATCAATGGCTTCCTCCCTTGCTCTATTCCCATTCTCTTGCTCATCACCAATGGCACACTCTGTCAATGGCTTCCTCCCTTGCTCTATTCCCATTCTCTTGCTCATCACCAATGGCACACTCTATCAATGGCTTCCTCGCTTGCTCTATTCCCATTCTCTTGCTCATCACCAATGGCACACTCTGTCAATGGCTTCCTCGCTTGCTCTATTCCCATTCTCATTCTCTTGCTCATCACCAATGGCTCCCTCTATCAATGGCTTCCTCACTTGCTCTATTCCTCTTCTCATTCTAGTGCACACCTGCTCCCCTTATCACATGCTCCTTAGAAAATGTGCACTCCCCACTGTGCACCCTGGTGCTAATAATTGCAAAACGAAAAGAACAGCAATAAATGCCAAAACTATTGGAATTGCCAATGCTTGTTTTTATGGTGAGACCAATAGCTGTGCATTGCCGGGTGCACAGAATTAACCCTTACCTTCCAGGGCTGGAGCCGCTCCTTCCCCCTCCCAGCAGCCCTTGCAGTTCCACCTCTGGAGTCTGCTTCCTGCATGTTGTGTAAGGCGTGCGCCAATGCGTAGACAGCAGTATAAACACGGAAGGTAAAGCGGAAGTTGAAGACATCATAGATGCTCGGGTCAATGCCTCGCAGTGTCTCGTTCCCTGAACACAAAGGTAGCTTCAGAAACCAGGCATCGGTCTCATTCATGCTAATGTTCAGTTTACAGTTGAAAAGGAGCACCTGCAGCTGGAAGGTTTCTGTATTCTCTGGAAGCATGGATGGATTGACATCAGAGAGGAAATCCCCAAATCCCAAAATGTCCCCTTTCTTGTGTGACAATGTCAGTGAGCCATCAAATAGGTTTTGTAGATAGCTATGATACATATCTGTCTCAAAGTAGGTAGTTGCTGGCCCGACCAACACTTTATGGGTCACATTGTTCCATTCGCTGAACGCTATAAACCTGGTGATTGTTGAGGCCTTGCCATACAGAACTATCACCTCTGCAGAGACCTTCTGCAAAGAGGCACAGATGCTGAAAAACCTTTCTGAAGAATAGTCGTGAACCTCAGTGGGTAACATATAGACAAACTCCACGCAGCCTCCACTCTCAGTGATCGCCTTCCTCAGCTCCCGCAGTGCTCTCTCCCCAGAGTCATCCTCAGAGACCAGGACCCCAACCCAGGTCCAGCCAAAATGACTCAGCAACTGGGCGATTCCTGCGTACTGGGAGTGCTCGCTGGGGACTGTGCGGTAAAAGGTGGGAAATCTCACTTTATCACTAAAGAGCAGGTCCAGAGCCCCGTAGCTGATCTGCAAGGAAGGAAGAAAGGAAGAAAGAAAGATGAAAAGAGGAGCTTTGGCATCAGTTCAATTATTTAACCTTTTAGTGCTAAGGCCTTTTTTGGTGATTTCGGTATTTCCCCATTCAATGGGCCTCATTACGACCCAGGCGGTAAGTTACCGCCTGGGCCGTGACTTTACCACCATGGCGTAAACTACGTTTACGCCATGGTGGTTGGCGGACTTACCGCCCCATTCCGACCTTGGCGGGGCGGTAAGTCCCCAATCCCCATTTACCCTTCCCCATTCCCATTTTGCCCCATAGGGCATAATGGGAGTGGGGAAGGCGTTAATTACGCCACCGTAAATTACGGTGGCGTAATTAACTCCATGGTCCCTTAGCGCCATGGATTTTAACACCTGCTAAAAGCAGGTGTTAAGTCCGCCATGGCGCTAAGGGACCTCGTACTCAGGCGGTAAGGGTCGGCGCTGTTTACGCCGCCGTAAAACCCTTACCGCCTGAGTCGTAATGAGGCCCAATGCCTTCTAACGTTTTCTCCTTCATTAACCCCTTAAGTGCCAAGGACAAGCTATCTCGTCCTTGGCAACAGGGAGGTAATCGCAAGGACGAGTTACCTCGTTCTTGGCACTTAAATGTGTGATGTACAGAGCTCATTGGAAATTGTATAGCACTTTAGCAACTTCTTTGTGTTACATGTGCTGTGAAATCACATCATTTCAATCCATTATTTAAAAAACGTATTCTATTCCTGCATTCATTTGCTGTGACGACTGAGAACATTATGGGTAGGATCTATGCTGCTCTTTTTGCTAAGCGCCAGGGCCTCATTTAGTACTTGATTGTGTTGCGCTAGAGGCTGTGTGTGTGCAGGAGCTGTGTGTGTGCTGGGGCTCTGTGGGTGTGCATGGGCTTTGTGTGTGCAGGGGCTGTGTGAGTATGCAGGGGCTGTGTGAGTGTGCAGGAGCTGTGGAGTGTGCAGGAGCTGTGTGTGGGCAGGGGATCCGTGTGTGCAGGGCTGTGTGAGTGTGCAGGGGCTGTGGAGTGTGCAGGAGCTGTGTGTGCAGGGGCTGTGTGTGTGCAGGGGCCCTGTGAGTGTAGGGGCTATATGTGTGCAGGGGTTGTGTGTGCAGTGGCTATGTGAGTTCAGTGGCTGTGTGTGTGCAGGACCTGTGTGTGTGCAGGGGCCCTGTGAGTGCAGGGGCTATATGTGTGCTGGGGGTGTATGTGCAGTGGCTGTGTGAGTGCAGGGGCTGTGTGTGTGCAGGGGCTTTGTGAGTATGCAGGGGCTTTGGAGTGTGCATGGTCTGTGTGTGTACAGGAGCAGTGTGAGAGCAGGGGCTGTGTGTGCAGGGGCTTGTGAGTGCAAGGGATGTGTGTGTGCAGGGGCTGTGTGGGTGCTGGGACTGTGTGGGTGCAGGGCTGCATGTGCAGGGGCTGTCTTAGTGTGCAGGTGTTGTGTGCGCAGGGGCTAGGTGTGCAGTGGCTGTGTCTGTGCAGGGGCTGTGTGAGTGCAGCGGTTGTGTTTATGCAGGGACTGTGTATGGGCAGGGGCTTTGTGAGTGCAGGAGCTGTGTGTGCAGGGACTGTATGAGTGTGCAGGGACTGTGTGTGCAGGGGCTGTGTGTGTGCAGGGGCTTTGTGAGTGTACAGGGCTGTGTGTGTGTGTGCAGGAGCAGTGTGTGCGCAGGGGCTGTGTGAGTTTCACAATTTGCGTGTTTCTATTTTGTGATATAGTTCACATAATTACTGTATATAGCTCATACATTTTTACATACATTCTGATTTGCATCACATGTGTAAAGCTTCATGCATGATATGTGCCAATGCTCTATTTTTTATAAGTAGTTGATTGTAGTTATTGCATCTGCTTGTGTTACGATGAGTTATTATCCTGCCATGATAATATTCTGATTTATTATTATCCCTCCATGCATGATATCAAACATTCCTCCGACATCTGCTGCCTTCTGGAGGAACTTGACCTCCATGTCCTCGGTCTCACAGAGACATGGTTCAGGGCCAGCTCTGTCACAAGCTTTGACACTCACCTCCCTGACCGCTAAAAGATCCTCTCCGCCCCCAGGCCCAACTGTTCCAGAGGGGATGTAGCCTTGATCTTCCCAGAGTGGATTCCTGCCTCTGTCACACCTACACAGGCCTACTCCTCTTTCAAATGCCTCATCTGCAGGCTCTCTCTCTCTCCTGGCCATTCCCTTACTGTGGCTACTATCTATCGGCCATCTGGTCAGAGCTCCTCCTTCCAATCTGAGTGGGCAGACCTCTCCTCTTCCCTCCTAGTCTCAACCACTCAACTCCTCCTTCTTGGAGACTTCAACATCCACCTGGATGCTTCTGGTCCTTCCTCTGGATTCTTTTGCAACCTTTGCGACTCTCTCTCACTCTCTATTCTCCCCTCTGGCCTGACTCACTCTGCAGTGCACACTCTCGATGTTCTGATCTCCTCATAATTTCCCCTTTCCATCCCTCTCACCACTCCTCTCTCCTGAAATGATCACTTTCTCCTTTCCTCCCATCTCACCTGCTCTACCCCTCAGGCCAAGCTAACCCCATCACTACCACCCACCTTCTCGGTCAACCGACCCATGAAGCGCGTGTCAGTTGAGGCTTTCGCCGCCACTTTCTCACCCCCTCCTCCCTCTTTGGCTGACTCACACCCTGAAACAACCCTTTCCATGCTCCACTCTGATATATCGGATACTCTCGATGTTCTTGCCCCTGTCATGAGGATCTGCCTGAAGCCCAAGCCCAAATCCAAGTGCAACTCCTGGTACGACTCAGACCTCATCACCCTTAAACGCAAGTGCAGGGTGGCTGACAGGAATTGACGTGCTTCATGTACATCCTCTGACAAACTGGCCTGCAGCCTGCTCCAAAGGCAATGCCACCTATCTGTCCTCACCAAGAAGAGAGCGCACATCCAAGCCTGTGTCTCTGAGGCATCTAACAACTTGGCTGAACTCTGTAAAATCTGCAAGCAAGTGGCCAATCCTGCGCATCCCTGGCTTCCCATTTCATCTCTAAAACTCAGGACATCATGTCCTCTCTCTCTTCCTCACCCGCTCCTCCCCCGAATCCCTGCTCTCCCCCTGGCCCTTCTTTGGCCACCTCTACTCCCTCCTTCTCTGCCTTTCCCCTGTTCTCCCCAGACAAGGGTTCCAGACAAGTACGATCTATGAATGTCTCATCTAAACAGGCTCATCCCTGTTCCTCCAAAACCATCAAGGATCACATTGACTCCCTGGCTCCTGGCTGACTTCTGCAACCACTCCTTTGCCACTGGAGTCTTCCTCTCCCCCGTGAATCACTCCCTTGTACACCCTCTTCTTAAGAAACCCACTGCTGACCCGTCTGGCCCGGCTACCTATCTCCCAATCTCCATCACTGCCTTCCTGGGCATACTCCTGGAAAAGCTGGCCATCTCCCCCCTCAATCTTCACACAGAATCTGTTGGTTGTCTTCATGATCATCAGTCTGTCTTCAGAGCTGCCAGAAGCATGGAAGCTGCTCTCTTGAACATCCGTGAAGACCTGCTCTCCAACCTTGATTCCAACACCCCCTGTGTCCTCATCTTACTTGATCTCTCTTCTGCCTTTGACACGGTCATTCATGCCATCCTGCTTAACCATCCCAGTGATAACCTGGGGATCACCGGTTAGGCCCTGGCGTGGCTGGCTTCTTTCCTCTCTGATCGACCTTCCCAGGTTCAACTTGGGTCCTTCCTCTCCTCCATCTTTATCTCTAGCTGTGGTGTCCCCCATGGGTCTAACCTCTCTCCCTGGCTGTTCAACCAATACATGGCTCTTCTTGCCCACCACATCGCAGCTCTCTGCCCCAACTTCCAGTGCTATGCGGATGACACTCAGCTAATTTTCAGGCTACCCTCAACCACCTCTTCTCCCTCTCTCATCTCTGACTGTCTGTCCGTCATCCAGGAGTGGTGTGCCGCCAATGATCTCTGCCTTAATGCCAGTAAAACCAAGATTCTCCTCATCAGCACACCTGCTCCCTCCTTTCCTGTCACACTCTGGCCGGCCACTCTTGGCCCTCTTCCTGCTCCCACCTGTGAGGCTAAAAACATCTGTGTCATCTTCAACTCCACTCTCCTGCTCTCCTCACATCTCTGACGTCTCTAAGAAGTCACATTACAAGCTGTACCCCCTCAGAGGTATTCTTCCTTTCCCCAGAAGGTCACTGTCTCCAGAGCTCTGGTTCTCTCTAGGCTGGACTATTGCAACAGCCTCTTTTTAAATGTGTCTGCTTCTACTCTCTGCCATTTGCAACTCATACAGACTGCGAGACTTGTCCAAGGCCTCAAGTCCAGTGATCGTATCTCTCCTGGACTGAAATCTCTGCACTGGCTCCCAGTGGCTCATCCGCCTCCAACTCCCTCAGGGCCAGTTGCTTCTCCAAGCAATGAGTTGGCAGTAGATCTCTTTCTTCGGCTGGTGCCTCCCTCTGAAACAGCCTCCCTGCCTCCCTGAAACGTGAGGAGAACCATCTCCAGTTCCGGAAGCACCTCAAAACCTTTCTCTTTGCTTCTGCTTTTTCTCATCCTCTCTCCTGCTGACTTCCTAGCTGATACTGAACCTGCAATGGTTACCTGCCCACCCTCTGATCTCGGGCCCAGGTCCCTTCCCCCACCAGTCGCACACCTGCACTGCCTTCCTGGCAACCCCAGCACTTGGTGACTGTTTTCTGTATCCCTACAGTCCTACTACCAGCACTTGACACCTGATGTCCGCACTTGCACTTGCCACCTGTTGGCTGTACTTCTACTTATTGTTATTTATTCTATTATCTTATGTACTGCACTATCCCCCTGGTCCCCCCGCACTTCCCCCTTCCCCATTCCCATGCACGTGCGCAATCCGAATGTCACTGGGCCTAGAAGGATCGTTGTCTGTCTTCCCTCCGTTCCCCCTCCCTTGCCTTGTCGCGCCTTCAAACACTTGTGCATAGGCACGTTAAAAATGCCATATCATATCATATCATATCATATCATATCATATCATATCATATCATATTCTGATGTATTTTTATCCTTCCGTGCATGATATCTAATATTCTGATTTAGTATCTTGCCATACATATATAATGCTCTGATTTATTACTATTCCACCATGCATGATATTTAATATTCTGATTTATTATTATCCCGTTATGCATATCTAATATTCAGTTATTATTATCCTGCCATGCATTCTATGTTATATTCTGATTTATTGTTATCCTGCCATGCATGATATCTAATATTCTGATTTATTATTTTCCTGCCATGCATATCTAATATTCAGTTATTATTATCCTGCCATGCATTCTATGTTATATTCTGATTTATTATTATCCCACCGTGCATGCTATTTTATATTCTGATACATTATTATCCTTCCAAGCATGATATCTAATATTCTGATTTATTATTATTATTAATCCGCTATACATATCTAATATTCTGATTTATTATTACCCCGCCGTGCATGATATCTTAAATTCTGATGTATTACTATCCCCCCATGCATAATATCTTGTATTCTGATTTATTATTATCCCGTCATGCATGATATCTTAACTTCTGATGTATTACTATCCCACCATGTGTGATATCTAATATTCTGATGTATTACTATCCCGCCATGCATGACATCTTACATTCTGATTAATTACTATTCCACCAGGCATAATAATTTATATTACGATTTATTATTATCCTTTTAAAATCACTTGAAGAGATACCCAACATGTTTGGGATTTCTGCAAACAATCGCAGAATCGTTTTGCGCCTCAGAATAATTTCCTTATTCTCTGGAAAGATACACTGAAGCATAATGGTCTGGAGGATGTCAACTCTCTCGAGATTGGAGTGTCTTAGTTATTTCTGTGGCTATATGCTTTCTCGTTAGATTGAACACCCCACCCTGGAGGAGCGGATCCTTTGGGAACCTATCCTGTTGTTCCTTGGATAACGATCCCCAAAATTCCTTTGACTTGGCGGGGGAGTCTGCTAAAATTTCTTTTGAAGCCTTTCACAGACTCACACCCGGGCCATTCATTCCCCTGGTATCCTGCCCCTACATAGGTTGCGCACCACAGCTGCACTGGTCAATTGAGTCTACACCCAGTCCTAGCTGATCACTTCCAATCTTAAGGGGAGGGATCTGCTTCAGCGGGGATAATTTCAGTTCAAGGGGATTAGTATTGTTAGGCAAGATTTCCACAGGCTGGTAAATCTTCCTTTCCAGGTTCACCCCAGAACTTTTTGCTTTTCTAGTGGGATATTTTTTATTAATACCTCAGTGAGTGGGAACCTTTTTCCACACTCACCTAATCTTTAACTCTTTTTATGGGTGTCATTTTTGAGACTCTCCATAGTGTCTTTTTAAAGTTATCCTCTTTAACAACCTATTGGCAATAAGTGCATGTTGTTACTGGGTTGCCCTAGGGGCTTCCCATTTAACTTTCTTGTGCTAACCTTGAGTGAACTACAGTTCCCAAGAGTAGAAGGGATCTTTGGATCCCTTTTACATGTTAAGTGAAACCAGCAACACCCCACCTTATGTGCAGTGCTGGGGAGATACAATGTATCCCCTACATTAAAACTGTAACAATTCTGTTATAGTGACAAGCTTTCCTTTAATGGCTGATGGCAGTGATAGCTTTTACTAATTTGGTGCACCTTTACCGCGGGCTGTAATCACAGCTGCAGTAAAGGCACCTAAGGGTGCTCATTTTACCAAAATGGTCCCGGTCGTCTTTTTCTGCCATTTTAGTGTTTCTTGTCTTTTCTTGTTCCTTCCCCTGACATCCAGGGTGTGAAATTCCTTTGTGGGATTTTTGTCTTTGGCGGAGTCCCCTGGATACTCCGCCCCGGCTCCAGTCAGTCTGTAAGCACAGGAAATGGGGGAGGAGTCCAAAACTTCCCCATCCTTTGTTTTACGCCTTGCTTCAACTGGGACAAATCCCAGTGGGGGGGCTGGCTGTCCTGATTGGACAACCAGACGCCCCTTTCTTGTAAAATGCGGGGAGAGAATGCAGTGGTTGTGCTACAGTTCCTGATAAATACTGGAAACCTGGAAGGTGAAGTCATGTTGACCACTGGAACAGAAAACCAAAGAGGATGACGAAGGAAAAGTGGTGGGAATGATTTCCAGCGACCAGAGAGCCTGCTGTGTAACAGAGCCTGCTGCAGCCCTTCCTTTCGATCAACATGAGGTCTGCGAAAACGACGACCCAAACCCAGAGCCTGATGAGACCCACTAGACTCAAGGAGACTTGCATTTTGAGCCATCCCGTGGGTTGCCGCAACCTTGTTTTCTTGCAATACCCCAATACCCTGGGACCTCTAGTCACTGTGCGGTGCACGGTCTTCCGAATTCCGAATCTCACTGAAACTTCGTGGACATCTAAGTGTATCTCCAGAGATATGACTCGAGTCCAAAAAGCCCCCTCACAAGAGTGCTGAACCTTTGTAATGATGAGAATTTAACCACAATATTCTTTCTTCTTCGATGCTCCTTGAAAAGGTGCCAAATCCACATAACTGCATTCAGCCGCCAGATAAATCTTACCTAGAGCTTCTTCATCGATCCCTGCTGCAAAGTCCCTTCTGAGGTCTTGTGTTCAGTCTCCAGGACCAGGAATCCACCAACCAGGTATTTGGCTGCAGTCCCTGAAGTTCTCCTGCTGCAATCTCTTATTCATTGCTGAGGTACTGTGTTGGTTTGGGAATATACTTACCTTAAGCCTGTTCGGATTTCTGTGTAGTCCTGGGGTGTTTTCTGTGATTGGGAGGCCCCTCGTCCAGTACACCCAGTCCCACTGCTAGAATCCTGCTGGGGTGTCTTTTGTGAAGCACCTGGACCCTCTTCTAACCCTAGAAGTCAAGTACTCACCTGTTTGCCAGTTTTCCTAAGGAACTCTGACTTTTACTACTAAAGAATTTATTCTAACACTGTCTGTTGGTCACTAGTCCTACTGACCCCCCTTCTGCCACTGAGAACACTCATGCTCCAAGAATAAGGGAAAGACTTTGAAGGGATTGGGACTTCTGCCTAGAAAAGAAATCAAGTGTTTTACTTACTTGTAAAGAGTTGGTTGGTAACTGTAATTCTAAATGTGAACAGTTACAAAAGTTCTTGCTGCTCTTGAATGTGTGATGCACTATTCTTAAATGTATGGCTAACATCTGTTCTTCCTTAGCCAGTCTAATAGAAAGTAGATGTGAAGGTATTTTACTCTCCTGTGATTAGGTTGTGCCTCCTTACAAAAGTAATGTGTTGGTTTCACCAGATTATTCCTGTAGGGTAATTGTATAAGTGGCCTCAAACTGTTGGTATCACCAGGTTAGTCTTGTTAGGATAACTGTATGAGTGTCCCCCAACTGGGTCTTGCTTCCCCTGACTTGCTGCTAGCCTGACCTTAATAAGTCTATATTAGGTTGTTGCCTACCTAGAATAACTATTCAGTAAAGTGTGACATTGGGTTTTACTTTTCCCTTCATTGTGAAGTTAAAGTATGTGGGTTTTACTTACCTTGTGTTAGCTGTGTGCCATCCCAAATACATTGGCAGAGTTATTGCTTACCTCAATCTGGGGTTCCCTGATTTCAAAAGCATCTGTAATTGTATATTACATCCTTAGGTTTTACTCACCTGGTATAACTGTGTGTGATCACAAAAGTAGTTATAGGTTTTTACTGCATCTAGGATAAGTGTTTCACTATTCACCAAAAGTATATGTTCCAGTTGACTGTTTATTTGATTTGTTCCAAGACTCACTGTACAACTGGAAGGGTTACTGCCCTTGTATTACTGAATGTAATCTGAAAGTAACCATTGGCATTTTACTCCCAAAGAATAGGCTTTACCTACACTAAGGGCCTCATTACGAGGCAGGCGCTGACGGAATGAAGGGGACCGGTACGGGAGTGGCCCACTTCATTCCGTCAGGGGCGATTACGAGGTTCCCTTTGCGGAACCCGGATCAGACGTCTGGTAAAACCAGACGTCTTTTCTGGGTCCCACGAGGGGAAGAGGGAGGTAACAATGGGACACCCGTAATGTGCCCGTTCTTACCTCCCTGCGCATTCCCATAGAGCCTTATGGGGGCTCAAATGGGAATGGGGAATGGTTCCTGCAAGGAGGACTTACCGGGTCCTCCTATGTCGGAATGACCCGGTAAGTCCCCATTGCAGGAACCCGGTAAAGGAGCCTGGTTTGGAGGCAGACATGGAGCTAATAGCTAATAGCTCCATGGCTACCTCCAAACTCGTAATGAGGGCCTAATTCTTTTCAGACTTTCACCTATATTGTTATCTAATGCCGCTGTGTTGCCAAATTGATTTGTGCAGTTTCCACTGGACGGTTCGCCGGCTCTTCTACTTGGCTGTTTAGATGCCTTGGCCGAGGCACTGCGCAGGCCATACTTTGACATTTTCTGCTTTTTCATTTCAAGTACAAAGTGTTCTAATGGGTTAGCGTGACCTCAGTAGGCACTAGGTGCCAAACTAAAGCAAACTTGAGCAAACTCACTATTATTTGAACCAACAGTGATACACCAGTGATCACAACGCACTTGTTGATAGTGGGCTATTGTCAAGGGGTTTCAAGAGAGGACCAACCAGGCTTCTCTGAGCAATCAGAGGAGGTAGGCAGTCAATAAGCCACACACTTGGATACCTGACACCCAGTCGACCAATCAGGGAATTGGTAAAAAGGTAGACCACTGCAATTTTTCAATTCACACTTTTACCGAAACACTGGCACGTTGTCTACATGAGTGGCATGACATGACACAATGCCCCCAGTTGGGACGGGACCCCATAAGCCTTGTGGGGTCCCGTCCCAACTCTTCTGATCTCCTCCAGGTGCGAAGCACACTGGGTACAACAAATGTCACACACCTTCTTCGCCCCAAACTCCAATCTCTGAGATTGCCAGGATTGCCAAGGCGAGGCTTGAGGAAAGGCACCAGAGTGCATGTCAAGGTGCACTGTTTCGACGGTGTCAAAGACGCTACACACATAACAGCCGCTTCCGACACTTCTAAACTTCAACCAGTTTCCTGATTCCATTAATGTCAATGGGCTGCATTCTGCAACCTGGTGTCTCTGCAGCCATCTTCTTAATCCAGGTACTCTGGGAATTCTGGCACTTGAGGTCCCCTGCACAAAATTCAGTTTTTGCAATTATATTTCCCCCACCTAATTCCTTTTCCTCCGTTAGCCTATTCCTTAAAGAAGTATCACAAGGAAAACAGATATATTTGGTTTTACAGAGGAGTGAGGTTTTTCCAGTTTCATATTGATCGTTTTTCAAGAGCTTGCTGAATGTTTTCCCTGAGACTCATAGGATTTCCCATTTCTGGGGGTGGTATACTTTTTGTAAGAGCTTTTCTTACCATTTACACCTGACCAGCTATAATTGTTTTCACTCACCAGGGAGTGTTAGGACTGACTTTCTATACTCTCGCCTGGTGGACAGATGTATGGAATGCCAACCTATATTGTGACAAGGACAACTCTGGGAAGCTGTAGCCAAACCAGTTTAGGTAGCATTGACAGGCGGTCTAGGCGAAGTTCTTCAGAGGGGGTGAGCTTGTGAAGGGTCCACAATGAGGTCTTACAATCAGCATCACAAATTACACTTAGACAGGATGTACAAAAATACAGTCGTTAAATTATGGCCAAAACACGCTATAGAAAAATGTACATAAGCAGGTAGAATTTTGACACAATACTATCAAACTAAATACATATATACATTCACCAGGTTATAATGAACAATACAAATTAAATAGTCCTGCAAAGTAATGGATAGGTAAGTATTATACACCAAAAGGTCCACAGAGATGACCCCTAGCTAAAATTGTCCAACCCTAAGTTGCCTGAGGCCTTGTGCCCTATTGTTCAGGATACAGTTCCACAGAACCTAGGATGCAGGAAAAAATGCAGTTAGGGTCTCTGGGATTCAGTGAAGGGCTCTTAGAGTTAGGGTACAATGTAGACTAATGCCCAAAATTATCCCCAACAGTAATAAGTCTTGCCAAGGCAAGCATTGTCAAGCTGTGAAACATGGCAAGGCCCAGACTACTGACAGGTAGTCAGGGATTTACTGAACAGCTTTGACAGGAGAAGATCCCACCTCCTTCTCTGGGGCTCACTGAGAGCTCAAATCAAACTCCTGGTAGATCTGACAGATCTCTCTCTCAGACCATCCTGTGGATGACAGCTCAGTGACACTTGACAGGTTCCGTCACCATCCCTCCACTGGGTCCGACCACTAGTGAGCACAGCAGAGGAGCTACCTCTGTAGCTGTCAATCAGTATGGTGTCAATGACTGACTTGGCAGTCATTCCCTGTGGGTTGGCACAAGGGCGTATGGGACTGTGATCGGTAGTCACCACTTGCAACCTATTGCCTGAGGTTTCCAGAGTCAAAGGGCTAATAAAATTAGGCCTTGCCTCTCGTAGCAAGGGGTTTATGCCTAAAAGTGAACCCTTGAGTAACTGAATTCCTGTCTCTTCCCTGTCAACCGGCGACAGAGAGTGAGACTCCTACAGTGATTTCCCTCTGGGACCCCCATCATGGGCCAGCAAGAATGTGTGTTAGTCCACACATGTGATATCCTGACACTAGGATGCATCACAAGGGGAATGTCACACACCAACAGTAGGAGGAAGGGTCTCACAACCTGAGTAACCTCCAACCTCTCGAGGTTTCCTCGGGTGGGCTCTTTGGGCTTACTTTGCAGTAACCCACCTTCCTGGTGAATTCTTTGCTTCTCTGGAGGAGAATCCTCTAATTGGAAGTAGGCCTTTCTCCACAGGCCTAACCATGATGGTTTCCTTTTCTGTTGGCCCATACTTCTTGTTCTCCTAGGACACTCCTCTACCTGTATACTAGGCAGCTGAGGAGGCCCATAGGATGCAAGGTTTTCTGGGGGTCCCTCTTCCAAACTAGGAATGGGGACACTTCCAACTACCTCAACATCAGTTGTAGGTAAGGCAGGTGGAATATTCTCCTTTCCTCTGTTTCTGACTACACTGGCCATGGGGTTTCCCTTAGGCCTAGGCTTTCTCTTAGGCTTGAATGACACAGCCTGCATTTTAGACCTAGTGCTTGAAGGGACTCTTGAGGGCCTATCAGGACCTAAGTCTTGAAGATTCAACTCATCCAGCACTCTTCTAGGAACCACTCTCCTTACAATCGACAGATGCCCTGAGCATTTCTCTATTCACAGCTTGAATGATAGGTGCGACTGCAACATTAGGAGAGGGCCTACCAGCCAACTGAGTATCCCCCACAGGAACTCTGGCAAGAACCTGTGGGTTTACCATGAAAGAAGCTACTTCAGTAGGACTTGGCCCAGTGTTCCCAACAGTAGTGGTAGTTACACCTACTACCTGAACACTATCCTAAATAGAATTGACACTATGCAATAAGACTGGGATGGGGGCCATGGCTCCAGCACTGCTAGTTTCCAAGGAATCTAGACTAACTTCAGACTCTTCCTCTGAGGGAATGCAGTCTGAAGGGAAGGACACCCCTTCCATCTCTTCTTCCTCATACTGAGAGAAGGCCAGACTGGCAGAGTGGACCCCTAAGGTCTTACCCTTACATCTGGGTTCCCCCTTCCAGTGGTCACTTGCTCAACAAGTGTAACAAGTCTCACTGGCACATGACACATAGGGAGTCTTAGAGTAGCTACCTACCTGCTTGGGAGGGTTAGTCCCACTACCCTGAGCTGATTCTGATGATTTCCCCTTATTTTCTTTTCACTTCCCCTTATTAAATGTTTTGTGGGCCTTCTTAAACATAGTTTTATCAGTATCCCCATGCTCTTTCTCTTTCTGCTTCTTTCCCCCCTCCTGCTTACCCCAAGAAGGCTTGTCCATATGGGAAACTCTCTGTGAAAAGCATAAGTCAGCGGCAATGGCTAGCCTCTTGGGATCTAACTCCGTTGAGTCAGGCAATTGCTGCTTCAGCTCTGGGGAACAAGAGACAAAAACATGTTCAAGCATGACCAAATTGATCATACCCTCAAAGGTGGTTACCCGATAGCCTTCTATCCAGCCACTGAAGTTCTTCAGAGAATGGGCAACACAACTTACATAGGTCATACATTCTTTCAATATTCTCTAAACCTCCCCAAGTATTGGGCAGGAGTCTTCCCAAACTTGAGGATAAGAGATTGCTTATGTTTTACAAAGTCTAACCTATCAGCCTTTGACATTTCCGTAAGGGCACTACAGCCAGATTGGGGTAGTCTGCTGATCAACCATGCAATTCTGTCAGCATCACTCACTCCTTGTACCTCACAAGCATATTCAAAAGTTACAAGCCAGTCAATTATATCATTCTTTTCCTCATATATACTCAGGAGATCTTTAGGAAACTTAGGATCTGGAGAGGACCCAGAACCATTTCCGTATCCTCTGGAAGAACCTTGTGAAGCTTGAATCTTGGCAAGCTCCTATCTGTCTGCTTCTCAACCCTCTCCATTTCCAATTTGGCCATAGTAAACGCAAATACTTTTTCTTTTAACCTGAGGGTGTCTCTTTTCAAATTGAACAATGCCTCTGCATTGGAGGAGGTCTCAAAAAGAAGTCCAGGGGATGCACTTTCTCCCTTCTCATCCTCAACACCAGTCACTGCAGTGACAGTAATGACATTACTGGTGTTGGGTCTAGCCCCCAGCTACAATATCAGGACCATTTGTTAAGTTAGGCACAACTTTGTTTCTTTCAAAATCCAGAATGTTTACAATTAACTCAGCTTTTGTGTCAGAGACTGTCAAACATCTCTCAACACACAACCTTCTCAATTGCTCCACTTTTGAGGCAGTCAAAGTGGTGAAGGTGATTGTTTCCATGATACTTAGTATAGTAGGTGACTTATATCTACAAGGCAATCAAATATTATAGTATCTTGTGTAAGTATAATCCAGACACACCACCAGTGATCTACACTGTGGTACCCAATGCAGATCCTGTTCACAAAACACCCATATGTTATGTGGAGAGGGTCATCCCACCTCTGTACACCAATTCTTAGGAGTGATTTCCTATACTCTGGCCTGGTGGACAGTTGTATAGAAGGCCAACCTATATTGTGACCGGGACAACTCTGGGAAGCTGTAGCCAAACCAGTTTAGCTAGCAGTGACAGGCTTCATCAAATCATTGAATTTGTAGATTTGATAAATAGATAATACCCTGTGGGGGTGGCATCTTATTCAATCTGATTTGACCTGCAATTTTTGATTCTACTCTGAATTCAATCCATCTGAAATATTTGGGGATCTAGTGTATTTTTATTTAATCAACAGCATGTTATATTGGATGTGAATGTATATGCCAATTTGTAATGATGTTTTATTCTACCTGGGGTATTATCAATCGTGGTGTGTACTCTGAAACAACATAATTGGCTTATCTACTAATTGGTTTAGCCATTGTGTGAATTTTTGTTGATTTATTGGTTTTGAATTGATTATTTTTCTTTTTAACCTATCTACTGATTGGTAATTCTGTTTGTTTTATTTTACTTTTCATTTAGTCTTTTAAATGCTTAGAGTAACGGGAATATGTGAAATCGTTTGTGTGTAAAGGATTGGACTAACCAAATACAATAAAATAGAAAAATAAAAAGAGGGTTTCTCGAAGTTAGGGATCAATGTAGACTAGTGCCCACAATCATCCCCAACAGTCAGAAATCTTACAAAGGCAAGCATTGTCAAAGCCAATCGTGTAAGAAATAGGATTATTATAAACCCATTGACTTATAATGGGAGTATATGGGTAGGTTAAAAACTCAATAACTTACCCCCTTACTCAGAGTCTCCACCAGACTTGGTAGGACAAAGGAAGGGTGTCCTAGGTTGCTTTTTCCATTAAAATCCACATTCATCGGTTTTCAGGGTTTGCAGGTTCGAACTTCACTCCGGTTGGGATCTTTTGCTGGTGCAAGGACTCTCGGTTGAGGAATGCAAAAACAAACAATGCAGCACCCCTCTGACGACTGGACTCGTGTCAGGCAAGCAGGTTTCGGAAAGGTGCACACCACAAACAGCGATGCAACAGGACCCAGTAGCCGCAGTAAGACTTTCCAGTCTTTCTAGGGTCCCCCTTGTTCTAGGACGCAGAAGGTGTTGTTGCAGTGACAGCTGAGGGTGTGCCAAGTTTCAGGCAGAAACTCGTAACGGAGACAAAGTTAGCACGGTAACCCAAAAACAAAGCTGGTCAGCCACAGGACAGTTCCAGGGCACTTATGAAGGCAGTTTTTGTGCTGGGCAGCAAGCAGAGATTGTGAATGGATGGTCCCTCCACTCCAAGAGTCATAGCACCTTCGCAGCGCTACTAAATATCACGAGGCAGGCAGGGCTACACCGGGACTGTAGCAGAAGTTGGTTGCCAGGCCTCCTTCAGTCAGGTTTCAGGTTTCTTCGTGGGTCTCACAGCTGGATAGGATACTTGGCTCCTTCAGGTCTCTCAAGGATCTCTGTAGAATGCATGCAGGGGTCCTCTTGTTATCCTAAAAGCCAGATAGGAGCTGAAACTCCCACTAGCCAATAGCAGAACTAGCCCACACACACACCCCACAGTGGTCCAATCAGGACCACTGGCGGGAACACTCATGCCTACCACTCAGATACACAGAAACCAGGATGTGGATTAGAGGCAGACTGACCCATCCCACATCCTGCCTGCAAACATACATAGCAGTCCAGTAGCCCGCCAAAAGCTGCTGCTTTCCCGGGCACTGGTAGTCCTTATAAGGGTCTTCCTGACCTTTGAGGCCAGGAAGAAGGCTAACAACAAAAAGAGCAGGTGAAAATCACGTGGCACGGCCATGTTTGACCAGTAGCCACAGGTAGTAGCCTAACATGGTTAACACGGTAAAGCTAAAACAAAATTCCCCAAAAAGTAGGGAAAAGTCACAGCTGCCACCAGTCCATCTTTTAAACACATCTAGAGTAACCAAAAATCATTTGAGTGTTAGTCTAGGGCAAAACAGAAATGCACCCCATTGCACTGCAGTCTATGCTGCTGTGTGCAATGATAAAAAGTTACCAGAAGTGATACAAAAGTAGTAGCAACATAGTAACATGACTAAGGGAAGCACTGTTTCCCAGTACTGATAGCCTGAAGGACTTATCAGTTTCCCCATAGCAAATGATCAAAGGCCAGTGTAGTGAAGCTTAAGGCTTCACTGTACTGCAAAAAGTACAGGTCAGATTCAAATGTAAAAGCAAAAAGTTTAGGGGTTCCATAAAGATGGAAGGGAAGGTACATTGAAGAGAATCTTTCCTAACAGGGAGCATCCGTTCTTCTTGACAACATGCCATTACATGTACTGGCATTAATGATATTCCCTTTCTGGAGGTAGACATGTACAGCGTCTCATCCCATGACGTCCTCCTATTTCCCTAGGACCCTTTTCCTCCCAGGTCATTTACCCGGGTAACACCACCCCCAGGGTTAGGAAGTGTCTGCCTTTCCCTGGCCACCTCAGAGGAGTCATTAGGTAGGGTTTGTGTGGGGACCCCACAGGATTCATTGCACACCCTAGGCTGAGAGGGCTATGCATCTTCTTATGACAGGGCCAGCTCTCAAAAATAGGCTCACATGCAAGTTAACGGATGATCTGGGCATCTTGATCATCCCGCCAAAGAACTCTGGGCACAACTAGACATTTAGAAATAGCAATACATTACAGCTATTCCTGCAAATGTATGTGAGTTCTGCCAGAACCATTATGCTGCATAAAAGGGGTCATTTGAGGAAGAAACCGAAGGAGCCACTGTGGTCCTGGGAAAATCCCCATGTCAATAGTGACCAATAAGTGAACATAGAAATGAGATACAACCATGATGAGTCATCCTACAATGCGATCTGCTTCAAAAACAGTGTCTTTAATGGAGACATTTCCAGATCCCTATTCTTCAGAAGAGGCAACGTATGATCTGCATTGCATTGCGGGTCTGAAATCCATCATTAAGTCAAATCTGTCCAGGAATATTAATTACAAATTATGAAAAAGCTCCTCTCTCTCTCTCTGTCTAGAATGTATTAGGAATGGTGGTCTTTTAAGCTTTGAGCAAATCTTTACACTGCAAACGTAGGATAAACTCCACCTCGCCAGCAATTTCCCTCTCAGATTAGGATTTTTTAATATCCATATCAAGGCTTGGGCCTTGGGTGGCACCTCATGATAGTTTGGGGGCCCTAAGCCTTGGGTGGCACCCCATGAGAGTATGAGGGCCCCAGGCTTTGGGTGGCACCTCATGATAGTATGGGGTCCCAAGCCTTGGGTGGCACCTCATGATAGTATGGGGGCCACAAGCCTTGGGTGGCACCCCATGATAGTATGGAGGCCCCAAGCCTTGTGTTTCAACCCATGATAGTATTGGGGCCCCAAGCCTTGGGTGGCACCTCATGATAGTTTGGGGGCCCCAAGCCTTGGGTGGCACCCCATGATAGTTTGGGGGCCCTAAGCCTTGGGTGGCACCCCATGATGGTATGGGGTCCCTACATTTCCTTAAATGTTTTATCAATAGACGTCAGCAGACATTCAGTGGCGATTTCAAGCAAAGCCCCTTAATTGGACACCCCATGTTACACAGAGCAAGATCACAGTGATGACATCAGATATTACATCACTGATAGCACCGGTGCCATCACTAATTACACCATATTACAGGCCCTGCACTTTTTGGGTGGCTTTTAACTTTGTTGCTGTTCAACGACTCCTCACCAAACTTCTCAAAAAAGGTATATGGCCACCTTGAAATGATTTTGCTAAGTTTGGTGCTGTTTTGTTGAGAAGGGGCAAAGTTATAGGGGGGTGGGAGGCTGTCCAAAAATGTTTGAAACCCACATGGACACAATGGAAAACATTTTTTGCTCATGCCTACAGTCCAAGCTGCTGAGCGGATTTTCACCAAGAGCAGTGACTTAGTCCCAAAAGTGTGCTTTTGGAACTTTGGACATTTGGTGAAAGTCTGTCCACATTTTGTTTTTTTAAATGGCCAGATAATAGGTAAAAAAAAATAAAGATATCTGGATCTGGTCTGTGGACTCCTTTGCGGATTCAGACACTCTGGCCCAATCAGGGGGTGGAGTGGTGTGTGCAGACTTCAAAGACACACGCTGATTGGATGCTCAAAAATGTGAGGTGCGGCTACATTTTTTAAACAGTTGCCATGTTGGATCTGCAGACTGCCGCCGTTGTCTGTGGACAGTGGAGTGAGACAACGGTCTAAAAAAAGCATTTGGGGTTATTTTGTGGCTGAAAGAGGGCCTGAAAAGGGTGGGGAAGTGGATTCACATTGCTAGGGAGTTGTTTTTATAGGTGAAATAAAGCGGTGTAGATGCCGCATATTTGAAGTGTATTACAATTAAGGGTATTTTTCATTTACTTAGATGCTCTTTGACATATTCTATCTCTCATTACAGTATCATGGATGTAGTTAGCTACCTATTGGCGTATTTGTAACTGTTTATTGTATTATACTTTAGTGAGCACATTTCAGTTGAAGGATTATTAAGAAGGCATTTGTTAAATTTGCTGGTAACCTATGTTTTGGAGTAATGGCCTGTTACATTCAAACTAACCACTTCTTTTTTAACATATGATGAATAGTGGCTTGAAGTGGTTGTGGCACCAGTGTGGTAGATTATACCTACTGTTGTGAATGTGTTCTTGCCAAGAGATACTTGATCGTGTGTGAAGCTAACTAGCCTACAGTTATTTTGGTTCCATCTGTATAATATCTTAGGATCATTAGTATGACATATTGGCATGTGAGTTTATTTGTATGCTGGAATGATTGTTTGAATTGCAAACATGGCATAACATGCCCTGATTTGCATTCTGGAGAATCTGTTGACATGGAATCCAACAAATCCTTCATTAGGGATGTGCTTTTGTGAAACATGTTTCAAGGGGGTGCATGTATGTTTCCACGTGTAGGAAATCTGGAGGATTTCATTCATATAGATGATTTTAGTTTCTAGTACTTTCAGTAAGTACATTAGGAATTCTTGTGGGTCTTCCTGTGTGCTTATGGGGAATTGTACTGTTCCTGCACAGGAGTCCAATTCTTGCCTTATACCTTGGACACTGTAGGTGCTGTCAGGATTGTGGCATTTATATGAAGGATGTGCATATACAAATACAACTGGTCCGAGTTGTTTAAATTAATGTTGTGAACAATTGGTGGCAATTGGAAAAGAAGATTGATTTCTACGTTTGCGTAGCAAATTACTGCAGTAGTGTTTCTGAATATAAATGTACCAGAGAGTTGTGCTCTGTATCCTTTGATGGGCCTGCTGTTGTTTCTTGGTAAGCAACATTTGTTTCTTTGTCTTTGAGTGAAGGTGCAGTTGTTTTTGGGCTACAGGGTTTTATGGTTGTATTTTTTAATGGATCAGGAGTTCTTTGATTTTTCAGTGCTTTTGTGGGAGATCTGCTATGGGTTCTATTTGCATTACTTTTGATTTTAAAAGTTTTCTTTTTTGAGGTATAAGGTACATATGTAGATGGGGTGTACAGTGCACGTAGCCTGTTGTTTTGTAGGATGCACGGAATGTCAGTGTTGATGTTGTTTACTTAAAAAATAAGTAAGAATAGATAATTTAATGTACGGGGACATGAAAGTGTTGTGTAACTGACACTTTCTTTAAAGACTATGCTAAATGTCAATTAATGCATGATTTTAGAAATTGTAATTTGTGAAAAGTGACAGCACGTGCATGAGATAGAGAGAATTGTTTTTTCCGTACTTACATGTGTTGGAAAAGAAGGAAACATGCTATATATAATGCTATATAAATATTCCATAAAAACATTGTTAAAACTACGTTATGGTTAAGTTGCATGAACAAAAATCCCTGAAATTCTGTGAAAAAACATTTTTAAAGGGACGTTATGGTTACAAGTAAAACAGAAAAACCTCAGAAATTCACCAGTTATGGTAGGCTAAGCAACCATAACTCTCAACACCTACGCACACTGCCAAGACTAACACCCAGGACATCAAAGATGAGATCACAAATAGGTAGTCTGCAGACGTGGGGCGGCATTTACAAGGCTCAAAATCATAGGGGAGAATTAAAAAGAGGTTCCCAGCAACCAAAAAACAGATGTACCTAAAATAACAACTGTTTACAACATGCAAATATACCTTTTTGTACAAACACATTAAAACATACTAATTATTTGTTGTTTAACATGCATTACAATGTAATGCACCAATAAAAAACCATAACTGTACACTTCATTTAATCTCTTCACTAAAACTCTACATACCGGTTGAGAAACACCAGGTGCCTATTGGGCAACACATTCTCTAAATATTAAGTGCAATGTATTTATTTCTCTATTATTAGCTTCCATTACATGAACATGTGTTATAAGACAGAAGCCCTTTTTTCTCTCACAGAAATGGCAAGCACACGTGAATGGTTAGCGGAAAAGAAGAAATGAACGGCAAGAACACCTCCAATGGTATACAATAAATATTTAAATGTAAACAAATAATGTATTTTGTACACACCTTAGTAAAAATAATAATTTTTATTTGTCTTACAGTGCATAGTTTGTATGAAGAAACCACACCTCAGTTGAATTATATACAATCCCCAGAATCACAAACAGAAGCCCTATTCCCAACTGTAAATAATCAAATCATGAACTTGTCCAATAAATTATATGAACTTAGTAATGATTTGGAAGAACTTCTATAATATGTGAAAAATCATGCAATTAAACATGTTCCCTATAACTGTCCTTCTTGCACCTGTACCCCTTGTCCCCAGCAATCATCCCCAGCAACTTCTGAACATTTTAATGATCAACGCTTTGATGAAACCTCACTCTCTTCCTCACCTCATAATTATTGTACAAAAGTTCCTGATTCTCCCATTTATGTTTCCCATTCCGATACCCGATCCCTTTCTTGGATAAATATATCTTTTGTACTATAAATGTTTAGTTTATTGTTCCGTGATATTTCCTATTTTTTTTAAACTCCCATTGCAGGTGCGATGTCCGGACATGCCTGTTTTCATGACGCACCTTTAATTAGTCCGCGGACACTGCACCTGTTCTATGGAGTCCCAGTGCATGCACCTTGTGATTCCTGCGTGGAAGGTGTCCGGAGACACCTGTCGGGGCCGCGGACCTCCACGGACGTCATCATGTGACTGTACCAGTGTGGCATGACGGGGGTGTCTGTGAACGGTGTCCGTGGCCATCGACGGTTTAAAATTGCTTTGCCAGCCAATCTAGGGTGTTTCAAGCAGAATCATTATCCTTACACAGCTCCCAGACACATTGTACATTGATCTGGCAACTTGTTACAACTTTATAAGGCCTATTTGCTTCTGCATAGTCTGTGAATAGCACGACTGTCTGCAGTCGGTTCCTCTAAAGGGACACACCCATTACTTTTCCTCATCCTCAATCTAGCTATACAGGAGAGAGAGCACCTGTTTGTTTGTTTGTTTGTTTGTTTATATAGTGCACCTAACCCAAGAGTATCTGGACGCATTACATTTTACATGGTTACTTGGCATTTTACACAAAAAACAGAGTATATACAGTGTGGAACACCCACATAGGATAGATTTCGGAGTACAAAATAGCGGAGTGCTCAAAATAGAGTGATATACATTTACAGCAGTCAATGGCAGTCATGCTGAGTGGCTATGGTTCTTTAACAATCCAGAGAAAAAAAGGCACATTTTAGTTTCTTTCCTAAATGTGCAGTGTGAAGGGGCAGATCTTAAAGCCGCGGGCATAGAGTTGAAAAAGTTGGGCTGCCATGACTGGGAAGCTGCTTCCCCTTGCTTTCTTCAGTTTGAAGTTGGGTGCATCGAGGTAGTTCACATGAAGGGATCTGATGGGGCGTACAGAGGTATGTTTAGTAAATTTGTCCACCAGATATTTTGGAGCCAGGTTAGAGAGGCATTTAAAGGTCAGGTTGAGGGATTTGAATTTAATTCTATCCTTGATGGCGAGCCATTTAGTGGCGTGTCTGGCATTGGAGATGTGCTGCATTCTAGGGATACCACATGTTGTTCTGTGGGTGTTGTCTGGTATTGGAGATGTGCTGCATTCTAGGGATGACTCATGCTGTTCTTAGGGCGTTGTCTGGCATTGGAGATGTGCTGTATCCTAGGGATGCCTCATGATGTTCTGAGGGCGTTGTCTGGTATTGGAGATGTGCTGTATTCTAGGGATGCCTCATGCTGTTCTGAGGGTGTTATGTAAGGTTTGCAGTTTGCTGATGTTCTGTTTGCTAGACCCTAGGTAAAGTGCATTACAGTAGTCTAGCTTAGACAGAATAAGAGGTCTGGCTAATGTATCACAGCTATCAGTGGGTAGAAATGGTTTGCATGCATTGATGAGTTTACATGTATAGCTGGTGGCTGAGGCAGTTGCATTAACTTGTTTGTTCAAATTTAGTGCAGAGTCTAGGTAGAAGCCTAGATGTGTTACTTCTTTAGAGACATTAATGTTTAAACCGGCAATGTTGAATGTTGTAAATTGGTTGCTGACTTTGTTGAGTCTAGCTAATGAACCAATGAGCAAGAGCTCTGTCTTGTCAGCATTAGTACAAAGGCCATGTGTAGCCACCCAGGCTTGTATGACGAGGTTGATTTTGTTAATCCTTGCCACATCAGTATTGTAGTCACCTGTAAAAGGAATGAGAATCTGGGTGTCATCTGCATAATTGGTGTAGGAGACACCCGGATTCTCAAGGTCATCAAACAGGGGCTTAGTGAAAATGTTGTACATAGTAGGTGAGATGCAGGAGCCCTGAGGTACTCCACAAGTTACAGGTACTGGGTGCGCTGAAGCAGAGGAAGAGAAGACTCTCATGGAGCGGTTGTCTAAGAAGGATAGGGTCCTCCGGTGGCTGACTTGGAGAAATGGGCAGCTGACGTCAGATGATTGCAGAGGACCTTGTGATCCACTAAATCCAAAGCGGAGGACAAGTCTAGAAGAAGGAGGATAGCTAGTTCCCCCTTATCCTTCAATGCATTCATTTGGTTTGTTAAGTCAATGAGTGCTGTTTCACTTCCATGTCTTGGCCTGAATCCTGATTGATGGAGTCCTAGCAAGTTATTGGATTCCAGATTGGGCTGAATCTGGGGCTGGGCTGCCTTGTCTAATATTTTGGGACTGTTGTGATCAGTCTGTAGTTTGTGGGGATGCTGGGGTCTAGGTTCGGGGAGAACCCAAGCCTCTTTCAGATTAGTGGGGACTGTGCATGTGTTGGAAGAAGAGTTGATGAGCCTAGTAATGAAGGCTGCTAGTTCCCTTGCTGCCTCTTTGATTGTGGTCACTGGGCAAGAGTCCCCTGGGCCTCTGGAGGGTTTAAGTGAGGATATGATTTTTTTCCACTTCAGAGATCGTGACAGAGGAAAAGTGGAATTGATTAATTTGCTGCTTGTGAGTGTGTAAGGTTTCTTGAATCTTTGAATCATTAGGTGCAAGGGTAGCTTTTTTAATTGAGATTTTTTCTTGTAACAGAGATTTTGTTGCATAGAGCATCTTGGATGTTGGTACTCCACGTTTTATTTTTAATGCAGATATCCATAGGGGTGGCAGGCGATACCAATTCTCTCAAGATAGTAAAGAGTTCCCTTGTGCGAGAGTAAGCTTTGGTGATTCTGTCATTGAAGGTGTCTCTTTTTGTTTGAAGGATTTCTAATTTGTATCTAGTTGATGTTCTGTTCAAAGTTTCCTTATTCTGAACTGTTGGGTTATTTTTTCAGAGTTTTTCTGCCAGCCTTTTTTCATTCCGTGTAGCTTTGAGACTAGGAGTAAAGCAAGAGTTAAGATGAGCGTGTGCCTTCTCTTTGCGTAGTTTGAGAGGGGCTATTTTGTCAATGGGCTGGTTGAGCGTGGAGTTGAAGAGCACAGCTACTGCTACTGGGTCTATACTAAGATCTGATGTGTTGTTGGAGGGTAGAGAACGGGTAGCAAGTTGCTAACAATGATATTGCATTTATTTCTCATCATGGCAGAGGGAGCCATTTGTGAACTGGAGTTCATTTGAGGAGGATCTTGAATAGTGAAGGAAATAAGATGATGATGATCAGTCCATGCATGTGGTTCCACAGTGGTTATGGCGGTTTTACAATGTAGGTCAGCCAGCCAATCTAACATAGACCTTTAGTGATCCTAAGGGTAAGGCCTGCCTCCGAGGTAGAGTCAGCCCCTCTAGTAAGCGATTGCATCATTGGGACAATTCAAGCCCGAGTTGAATCTCCAGGTTTCTGAAACTGATTCACTGACAGTGAAACTGATTGGTGATCAGTAAGGCAGCAATGTCTTCCTTAAATGAGGTGATGCGGCCAGGCGGTCTACAGACCAGGTGCATAATGACAGTGCCGGATGCAGTTAAATGGAGTTTTACTGACAATAGTTCACCTGATGGGAACAGAGGATGTTGCTTGCAGTTTGCAAGTTCCTGCTTTGCAAATTTGTTTTGTGGGCAGCACCTGCTTCTGCACTGCTGTGTATATTGGTGACCATGGCATCTCTTATGGCCTTTGCTTCTGCCCAGCCACCCCTACCACCACCACCACCATCTGGAGGGCCTGCAGAGGGGAACAGGTGCGGTGATACAGACGAGGCGGTTCAAGAGGAAGAAGAAGAGGAAGTGGAGGAAGTCCCTGTCACCAGAACTCAGAGGGAGTCCTGGATGGGGCAATGTTTTGCATCGTTGGAAATGTCTCAAAGGCTCATGCAAGCAAGGTTCAATGCGCTGAGTGCAAACTCGTACTCAGTTTTGGGAAACCTGGCTTGTATTCCTACGGGAATACTTCCATGAGGTGCCACACCAAATCAACCACCAGACTGCTCTGAGAAAGGTGATACCTTTCTCAGGTAAGAGCAGGTTGACGTCCTCCACCCCATCATATTCATCTGCTCCTGTCAATACAAAAGATACTCCTTTGAGGGCAGAGGATCCCAGTAGCGGCTACACAGGCCATACAGAATGCTGTTGACCCACACCTTTCGAGGGTGACAGTGCTATGCATGTATTGTGAAGCACCGACTGTCATGATGCCTACCTCCAAGGAGCCAGATCCGACCCAGCAACCCCAGAGGCAGGCATCATTTCCCCCAGGGGAGTGCCAGCGGGCCCAAGCTGGGGCCCTTTGGATGCAGTCCTAGCGCCTTAGGCGCCAGGCTCATGTTGGACCCCTGTCCTGGCGCCTTAGGCGCCAGGCTCATAAAGCTAGACATGTGTTCAAGTGTTTTAATGTGCATTTACCTGATGCAGACCATGCTGCTACATCCAGGCCTTCTTGAGGCCTGAATGGAATTACTTTACCTGTGGGACTACTTTCCCTGGGTGTGGTCGGGGAAGGATACATGCCTGGAACTTCGACCAAAGCTATTTAAACCACACCCGATCAGCAACTCACGCTTCGCATTGTTCTGCTCCTCGCAGCTGGACGCTCACCGTGTCAGCTCCTGCTTCTGGACTTCAGCCACGCCTGTCAGCATCGTGGGTCACCTGCTAAGAGAGAATTGGAAAGAAAGAAGACCTTACCTGCTAAAGCAGCATCACGGAGACATCACACCGACAATCCTGAAAGGGAAGACATCATTTTAAAAGCATTTCGCTTCGATCGCTGCAGCGCTGCATTTCACTCACCTTTCCTGGGCACCTCCATCTTCAGCAGCGATCATCCGGATCCGCAGCGACTTCCCAGAGCCTAGAGAGAAAAAGACAAGAACACAAGGTGAGAGAAGGAAGGGAATAGGAAAAGCTCAGTTTCCTTCTAAGACTTACCTGTTGGGTCATTCCCATTTCATTTCGGCTCCTGCTGCTTCCTGGCATTCCGGACCCCGGCCCCATATGGGGAAAAAAGACAAAGGGCCTCATTAGGACCCAGGCGGTAAGGGGTTTACGGCGGCGTAAACAGCGCCGAACCTTACCGCCTGATTCCAAGGTCCCTTAGCGCCATGGAGGATTTAACACCTGCTTTTAGCAGGTGTTAAAATCCATGCCGCTAAGGGACCTTGTTGTTAATTACGCCACCGTAATTTACGGTGGCGTAATTAACGCGTTCCCCACTCCCATTATGCCCTATGGGGCAAAAATGGGAATGGGGAAGGGTAAATGGGGATTGGGGACTTACCGCCCCGCCAACCTCGGAATGGGGCGGTAAGTCCGCCAACCACCATGGCGTAAACGTAGTTTACGCCATGGTGGTAAAGGTACGACCCAGGCGGTAACTTACCGCCTGGGTCATAATGAGGCCCAAAGACATTGAATGAGCGAATGCAAAGACATTACCCGAACGCTCATCCAGAACTTACCTGTCATTTACTGGAACTGCACGTTTCACTTCGGGTCGGCGCCATATCTCCGGCATTCCGAACCCCGGCCCCTAAGGGGAAAAAGACATAAGCATTAGCGCTTGCTGCAATAAGACAATGAACATTATTATTAAGCTTGAACTTTTGAACTTGCTACAGAACTCTTACAGCGCCTCACCTGAATAGTCAAGCTTATTTGAACTCCCATCAAACCTCAATCCAGTGAAGTAACTGGGTTTCAACGCGCCTCTGCATCAGAAGCAGGATGGAGAGCTCATCCTTCCTGACCCTAAGGTGAGACTTCATGGGGAATCGAGGAAGGGTATCATGGAGGGTTGGAAGGGAGTGGGAGGCTTGAGCATTATTCCGTCAGTAGGTAATGCTCCCTTTTCACGCACAGGGGAATATTCCTGCGAGCCAGTGAGTCCATCTTCAGAGTCTGGCGCTTCACCATTGAAGAAGCATCAGCACTCGAAGCCAGACCTGCGCCTCCATGGGAATCAGGTGAGCGTGACACCGACCTATAGGGGAAGCAGTTTTGGAGTCCTTTCAAGGCTGCGGTCAAGGAGCATTGTTAGAAAAGATTTAATTTATGTACAATTTTCCCTCCATTTATGGACCCCTCCAAACTTTTTGCTTTTGTTGGGCTTTCCTAGCCTGATTTCTTCGAGTGGAACCCAGCCTTCAGCTGAACTCCCCCGGGCTTTTGATAATTTGTTATGGGGAAACTGACACGTGCTTCAGACTGTCAGAACTGGGGAACTAGGTTTCCTTTAGACTTTCACTATGTTGCCATTTCTTGATGCATTTTTAACAGTGCACAATGTACCTTTCAGTACCGTGTGCTTTGGTCCCTATCTGTTTTATGGCCCTAGACACCCTTGGAGGAGTTTTTGGTGATTGTACAAGTGTGCCTGTGATGAACGGGTGGCAGCAGTTACTTTTCATAAATGTGTATTTCTTTTTACTGAGACAAACCACGTTTACCACGTTTGGCTCAAGACTGTAACCAGGTCTGAAAATGGCAGATCCACAAAAGTATTTTGTTTTGTCCTATGGCCATTTTGTCCCTTGCCTTCACCCAGGTCGAGTAACCCAGGTTTTCCTTATTTGGGCATGCAGCCTCCAGCAAAAACCAATATCTGTTGTAGCCTTCTGCCTGTCACGTATGTGTGCCCAGGAAGCGGGCTGTGACTGTCTGGTCCCATTACACAATACTGGTGCCAGGATGTCTGTATTGCCTGAATGACCGGGACCACCATGGGCCATGTTTGGTCCATGTCTGGGATGCCTGGAAGAGAGCAGATCTTCTATTGGAAGTCCTCGATTTTGGCACAAAGTTAATTTTGGAAAAGAGAAGGGGCTCTGCATCCATTCCAGGTCAATCACCTGTGCTCTCAGTGAACTACAGAAGAAGCCAAGTCTCCTAAATAAAGAAACAGACTCATGAAACCACCAGAGATGCTTTGGAAGGTTTTGGCACCCTTCACCCTCTGCTGTCCCATCAGATCAGTGTTTTCATCTTCGATCAAGAAGGGCTGCCAAGGTACTTTGCCCTTTTGGAGTAGTGGGAACAACTACTCTCAGTGCCCTATGCTTACCCACCGAATGAGCCCCATCGGAAGTGTTCCTGGTGCATCCAGTGAACGGTCCATCTCTAGCTCAGGGTAACCTGCAGTACCGCCACCATCTCCAGTGCTAACCCATGACTTGGGACATTGCTTGCTTGTCCCAGGCATTCTCCTGCCGACCTTGCTCTTCTGGGCCTTGAATTAGGAGAGTGCATAATGCTGCCTGCATGCACGATTCCTCCATCATTACCTTGTGGTGACAGTTGCTGTACTGCTCTCCTTTGCCCTGAAGACAACTGCAACAGAATTTTCTTCCTACCTCCTTCAGAAGCTGAGAAAAGGTCAACTGTCCCATCACAAATTATCGTTCTCCACTGCAGCTGCTGAGAGCCGGAGCGCCGCAAAACTGCATGACTCGAACTTACTAGTGACTTTGACTAAACTGAAAAAGTTTGGTCCGGACTGTGCTGAGGGTCGGTGAGTACCTGCATCACTTACCGGCGGCCCCCTGGCGCAACCGATTCCTTTTACGTATGAGTATCCCTTAAAGGTTTTCAAACTTGGCTGGGTTAGCGTGCGCTCTAGAGCTATTCTCGCCATTTCAACACTGATTTGCAACCAAGGGCAGGGCCTACTCAAATATTGGGAACCAATTCTTCATCACCTGAAGCCCCTTCCTGGTTTGCTACAGCCCTTTCAAGAAGACCCGCTTTTTGTTTCATCTGCACGAGTGTGCATCTTTCTGCACAACTGTGCTGTTGAGCACAAGGCTCCACTCTTCTTAGGGTTGAACTTGAAAGTTAGGGAACAAACTCTGAAGAATTGCCTCATTTCATTTATGTGTTAACTCAACCCTCTTTTTACAGGTTATGGCTGTGTTTTTCCACTGTTAAGCATTAGGACATGTGATGTATATTTATTGTATAGTTCAAGGAATTGCTAAAGTTACTTGTGTCTATTTGGTCCAGCTGACAATAAATGTACAGATATTTTTCATATGCACTTTTCTAAGAGTAATTAGTGGTTCGTTGCTGTGTGTGCTCATTGTGGGCTTCCGGTCAGTCTCACCCCTCCTGAGACTTAGGGCCTCATTACAAGTATCGCGGTGATGCAACAACGGCACCGGTAGCGCTACCAGCACCGTTGCTACTGTACCGCCATACTGTGAGTTCTGCTCACGGGTGCCCTTGCAGCCACCAGGTCTGACCTGGTGGCTGTACCGGCACCCGCGAGCAGAACAGGACTGTAGCAGCGTTACCATTATTAATGGTAACTTTTTCCTATGGGGCTCAAATGGGAATGGTGATGTACTGGGCCCGGCACCCGCGAATGGCAATTACAGGGTCCGGCTGGGACGTAATAGCCTGGTAATGGCCCATTCGCGTGTGCTGGACCCAGATACAAGTTTGGAGGTAGCCTTGCCGGGTTTTACTGGTAAGGCTACCTCCAACCTCATAATGAGGCCCTTAGTCTTGACCACCTGCCAAGCTACCTACATAGGTCTGGCTTAACCAGACGGTTTCCCTGTTTCACCAAGTCAGAGTTTAGAAATCCACCTTAACAAATTGGTGTATAGCGGTGGGATAGGACTGGAGGTACGAGTGTTGCGCTCTGATAAGGTACCCAGGTTACACTTATTCAAGAGACACAGGCCCTCATTACAACACCGGCACTATTAGCACCATGGTTGGTGCCGGTGTTGTAACGAGTCCGCCATGGTGAAATGGGGAAATACCGCCCCATTCCAAGGTTGGTGGGGTGATATTTCCCCATTTCCCCATGGCCCTTCCCCATTCCCATTTTTGCCCCATAAGGCTCAATGGGAATGGGGAAGGCTGCAATTACGGTACCGGAAATTACCGTACCGTAATTGCCTGCGAGGTCCCTTTGTGGATCCCTACTTTAGCAGCTGGTCCAGACCAGCCGTTAAGGTCGGGTCCCGCAAAGGGACCTCGTAGTAAGGCGCTAAGTGGTTAACGGTGCCGCAGCCTTTTACGGCGCCGTTAACCACTTAGCGCCAGGGTCGTAATGAGGCCCACAGTGTTCTTAGGTTAAAGTTAGGTGTAAGACACCTGCCTTTACTTATAATATGGAGCTATTGAGGACATTGCTTTGAGTGACTCTAGATCTGAGACACTAAGAAAGATTTGTACCGAGAGTGGTCTTTCAGCCACTGATACTAAATCTGAAATGATCCAGAGGATCACAGATGGGCTTTGCCTTCTTATGATAGTGCAGAAGGTACAGGGGCTTTCCCAAGCACCAGTAATGTATTGGCTAGTGCCACTGTAGAGAGAAGCAATGGTGAAGATGATGATGATGTGTCCTCTGTGTCACTGATCGACTGTGGGGCTGAGGCCATGCTGGGATTCAAGAAGCAAGAGCTGCTGTTTAGACAGAAGGAACTTGAATTCCTCATGGCTAAGCTGGATTTAGAGAGGCCAGGGAAGCAGAAGGACAGGTATCACCCGTTGGAGTTTGATGTATTGCAAAACACCAATGGCTCCACTGGAGGGTCTGGTAATGGGTCTGGCCCCTCCTCTCATCAAGAATGACATCATGGACTGGCTGACTGCATTTGAGAATGCATGTGAGGGTCATGAAGTGGTAGATGCTGACAAGATTACATGGTTGCTCAGTCTCAAGCCCCATTCTGGCTGCAGGGCTATTATGGAGATGTCAAAGGCTGACAGAAAAGACTTTGCAAAATTGAAGTTAACTCTAGTTTTAAAGTTTGGGAAAACTCGTGCCAAATATTTGAAACATTTCAGAAAACAGAAGAAGAAAGAAGGTAAGACTTGTGTTTCTTATCTTATTGATTCTTTTAAAAACTTGACTGGTTGGGTAGAGGTATACAAGGTCACCACCTTTAAGGGTATGATGTATTTAGTCATGCTTGAACATATTTTTGCTTCTTGTTCCCCTGAGCTTAAGCAGCAGTTGGCTGACTCTAAGGCGATGGATCCTAAGAAGTTAGCCATTGCAGCAGGATTATGGGTGTCACATAGAGTATCCCACTGCTTCTGGTAAGCAGGAGGAGGGGAAAAAGCACAAGGATAAGGAGGGTGGGGGAGTTGAAAAATCGTCCTCTCAGAAGGGCCACAAAAAGTTACTGGAGAACAGCCAGAGTAGTGGGAGTAACCCTCCCAAGCATAGCTCAGGATACAGTAAGCCTCCCTATGTACACAGAACCAGTGCATCTTGTGTGGCTTGTGGAGCAAGTGCTCATGTGAAGGGGGTCCCCAGATGTAAGGTCAAAACCTTGGGGGTCCACTCTGTGAGTCTGGCCTTCCCCTCCTCTGAGGAGTAAGACATTATCACAGGGACATCCTTCTCCTCAGATTCCTTCCCTAATGGGATAGAGTCTGAGGTGGTCTTAGTTTCCCTGGGTTCATAGGAACCAATAAAAAGAAGCTTATGCTAGGATACCTGACAACACCAAGCCCTACTTTAAAGACAGTGTGCTGATCAATGGAGTAGACACTCCTGCCCATAGGGATAGTGGAGCCAGCAGAACTGTGGTGGATGCCATACTGGTCAACCAGGATGAGCTTGCCAGAGCTCCCCTGATGACCGCCACGTTAACTGATGACCCCCCTCTCAGGTTCCCAGTAATGACTGTAAATCTGACTATTAATGGTACAGTAGTAAGGATTCCTGTGAGTGTTCAAAAGCAAGTCTCTGAAAACGTACTGCTGGGAAATGACCTCAGAGACTTAGTTCTTGTGGGGGATACAGCAGAGACACCATGTACAATGTCACAAACAAGAGCTGCCCTGGCCAAGGCCAAGGCGGAGACAAAGACAAAGGGGAAACCCAAGGCTAAGGGAGTCAGAAAATAAAAAAGAGGGAAAGAGAATATTCCCCCAAAATCACCTACCAACGAGGTGGAGCTAGTTGGCCAAGCACTTGAACCTGACGAAGAAGAGGTGCTGCCTGAAATACTCAACCCACATGACAAACATGAACTCTAAAGTGTATTGGTTGAAGGTGGTCCTAATAGGGAAGAGTTCAGTAATGGCCAACGTGAGTGTCCATCTTTGGAAGGCCTAAGGAGACAGGCATTCTCCCAGCTTTAGGGTGAACCTCCTGGGAAGCATAGGATTTATTGGGAAGGTCGGCTCCTGTACTGTGAACCCACAGAGTCTACTGAAGGAGACCAAAAGGAGGTTGGTGGTACCCCTTCAAGTAAGAGCCTTACTCATGCAATTGGCGTCTGAAGTCCCACTTGCTGGTCTTCTTGGGACCAAGAGAATCAAGCAAAGGTTATCCATGCACCTTTAATGGCCCAAGATGGGCTGCAAGTAGAAAGCCAATGCAGGAGTTGTGCCACTTGCCAGGTCTCTGGAAAAAGTGGTGCAACAATCCAAGCTGCTCCATTGGTGCCTCTCCCTGTTGTGGGAGTGCCCTTTGAGGGGGTAGGGATTGACATTGTTGGTCTCCTTGACCCTCAGACATCCTCTGGCAATATGTTTATCTTGCTGATCGTAGACCATGCCACCAGATATCCTGAAGTCATCCCATTGAAGACTGTGACTGCCAAGTCAGTTGCTAAAGCTTTATTTGGCATATTTACTATGGTTGGTTCCCTAAAGAAGGTGTGTCTGACAGAGGCAGCAACTTTATGTCAAGTCTATGCAAGCCATGTGAGAAGGAGTGTGGGGTCACTTATAGGTTTTCCTCAGTTTATCATCCACAAACAAATAGCAAAAGCATGCTTGGGGTTCTGGAAGAACCTCAAAGGAGAAAATGGAATCTCCTGTTACTATGCTTACTCTTTGCTTACAGAGAGGTGCCTCAAGAAGGGTTTGGCCCCTTTTAGGTCAACCTGTCAGGGGACCACTGGCCATAGTCAAGGAAAGGTAGGAGATCCCCACTTCTCCTGTTGCAACCAAAGTAGTAGACTGTGTGTTGGGGTTAAGGAAGAGGATCGTCCTCCTGATGGCCCAGGCCAGTGACAAGTTGAAGGCTGGTCAGGCAATGATCAAATACTGGTATGACCAGAAGGCTTCACTTGTTCACTTCACCCCAGGACAAGAAGTCCTGATCATAAACCATATAAGGCCTCGAGCCCTACAGGATAAATGGTCAGGCCCTTGCACAGTTGTGGAGCAGTTGGGTGAGGTTAACTATTGGGTTGACCTCTGAAACACCTGTGTATGAGGGTGATATAAATAAAATATCACATCATATCATATACCTCAGGAGGCCTGGACAGGCCCCAAAAGTGTTTCACATAAATAGACTGAAGGCTTTCATCCCTAGGGTTGAACTAGCTGCACTGCTACTGGCATCAGATACGGAAGAGGAGTAATCAGAACCTCTACCTGACCTGTTCCAGAATGGTCCTTCAAATGGCTCCATTGAGGGTGTCCATGTGGCCCTTCACCTGACATCGCACCAGCAAGGGGAAGTAAGAACTTTGCTGAGGCAGTTACCATCTTGGTGCAAACATGAGATTGACACTGGAAATAGTGTACCTACCAAAAGTAGGGGATACTGAATGTCCGACAAGGTAGATCCTACATCAAGGCTGAGGTCAACAAGATGTTGGATGATTGAGCCTTCCAGTAGTCCCTGGTGCAGCCCTGTAGTTTTAGTGCCAAAAGCTGGTTTGTCAGAACTCAGGTTCTGTGTGGATTCTAGGGCTCCGAATTCTATTACCAAGATAGATGCTCACCCCTTACCAAGAACTGAAGAGCTGGTGGATTAATTGAGTGCCAAAGTAACGCATGTCCTACCTTCTCACGTTCACACACGTGTTCCGACAAAAACGGTACCTCACATGTGTGGCTGCACCTACCTGGGCGAGAAGGGAAAAGGCAAACCACTGCTAAACACAAAATGTTTTGACAGAGGACATGTTTAGGATTTTGGTCTTTTGGACAACCAACATATTTGTGCCTGGGGTGTCGCAGCCAGCAAGGAAAACAGAGAACCCCATACATTTCTGAAACAAAGACACCTGAGTGAATCCATAGAGGTCTGATTTGCATTAATCGCACTATAATTTATTACCCACAAGGCCTGGCAAAGGCCAAAATGTAGGGCAAATAACAAAATTTTCAGACATGTGCCACAGGGAAACCACCAAAACACGCCTCCAACAACACATGTTCAACCTTCCCAACATATATGTCTGGGTGCACCTTTCTGGACGCAAAGGGAAAAGGCTAATCCACTGGTATCTCAAAGGGTTTCGGGAGGGGAAATGTTTAGAATGTTGCTCTTGTGTACAACCTACAGATTTGGGCTTCGGGTGTTGCAGCCACCAAGGAAAACAGGGAACCCCATGCATTTCTGAAAAGAAGACACCTGTTGGAATCCCGGGAGGTCTGACTTGCATGACTCACCCTAGCATTTATTACCCCCAAGGCCCGGCAAGTAAAACATGTAGGAAAAAAACACATTTTTGCAGATATTTGCCGCCCGGAAACTTTCGAAACATGGCACCAGCAAAGCATCACATGTCGCACCTTCCCACGTTCCACAGGTGTCCCATCGAAAACAGTACCTCACATGTGTGGGTGCACTACCTGAGCGCAAAGGCAAAAGTGTAACCCACTATTATCCCAAAGGGTTTCGGGAGAAGGAATTTTTAGGATTTAGGTATTGTGAACAAACCTACAGATTTGAGCCTGGGGTGTCACAGCTAACAAGGAAAACAGGGATCCCCATGCATTTCTGAAAAGAAGACACCCGTGGGAATCCACAAAGGTCTGATTTGCGCAAATTGCCTTGCATTTTATTACCCACAAGGCCCAGCAAAGTCTACAATTTAAGGAAAAAAACACAATTTCCAGACATTTGCCACCAGGAAACTAACAAAACACGCCTTCAGCAATACATGACCTACCACCCGACAAAAATGGTATCTCACATGTGTTGGTACTCCTACCTGGGTACAAAGGGAAAAGGCCAACAACTGCTATTCCAAAACAGATTCAGGAGAGGAAATATTTAGGATTGTGGTCTTGTGGACAACCTACAGATTTGGGCCTGGTGTATCGCAGCCACGATTGTAAACAGGGAACACCATGTATTTCTGAAAATAAGACACGCGTGGGAATCCACAGATGTCTAAATTGCGCAAATCGCTCTAGAATTTATAACCCACAAGACCTGGAAAAATCCCAAATTTAAGGAAAAAAATACAATTTCCAGACATTTGCGACCAGGAAACCACCAAAACACACCGCCAACAATATATATCCTACCTTCCCACCTTCCCAGAGTTGTCCCAATGAAAACTGCACCTCACATGTGTGGGTGCACCTACCTGGGCGCAAAGGGAAAAGGCTAAACCATGGTACCGCATAGGGTTTTGGGAGAGGACATTTTTAGGATTTTGGTCTTGTGGACACACTACAGATTTGGGCCTGGGGTGTCGCAGCCACCAAGGAAAACAGGAAACCCCATGCATTTCTGAAAAGAAGACACAGGTGAGAATCCACAGAGATCTAACTTGCGCAAATCACCCTAAAATGACTTACTCACAAGGCCCGGCAAAGTCAAAAATGCATGGAAAAAACACAATTCTTAGACAATTGCCACCAGGAAACCACCAAAACATGACTAAACAACAAATGTCCTACCTTCCCCCATTCCCACAGGTGTTCTGATGAAAACGGTACCTTGCATGTGTGGGTGCACTTACCTGGGAGCAAAGGGAAAAGGCTAAACCACTGGTATCCCAAAGGCTTTCGGGGGAGGTTATTTTTAGGATTTTAGTCTTGTGGACAATGTACAGATTAAGACTGCGGTTTGGCAGCCACCAATGAAAATAGGGAACCCCATGAATTCCTGAAAAGAAGACAACTGTGGGTATCCACAGAGGTCTGATTTGAGTGAATTGCCCTAAAAAGTATTACCCAAAAGGCATAGCAAAGTCCAACATTTAGGGAAAGAAACACAACTTTCAAGCATTTGCTACCAGGAAACCATTGAAACACGCTGCCAACAACACATGTCTTACCTTCCCACGTTCGCACAGGTGGGACAACAACAAATGTACCTCACATGTGTGGGTGCACCTGCCCGGGCACAAAGGGAAAAGGATAAACCACTGGTATCCAAAAGGGTTTCAGGAGAGGACATTTTTAGGATTTTGGTCTTGTGGACAATCTACATATTTGGGCCTGGGGTTTTGCAGCCACCAAGGAAAACAGGGAACCCCATGTTTTTCTTCATAGAAGACACCCGTGCGGATCCACAGAGGTCTGACTTGTGTGAATCGCACTAGAATGTATTACCCAAAAGTCCCGGCAAAGTCCAGAATTTTAGGGTAAAAACACAATTTTCAGACATTTGCTACCAGGAAACCACCGAAACACACCACCAACAACACATGTCCTACCTTCCCACGTTCCTAAATAGCAGACACCCGTCGGAATCCATAGAGGTGAGACTTTCGCAAATCGCCCTAGAACTTATTACCCAAAATGTAGGGAAAAAATAAAAAACTTTAGACATTTGGCACCAGGAAACCAAAGAAAGACGCCAAAAACAAAACATGTCCTACCTTCCAACTTTCGCAAATGGGTCCCGACAAAAATGGTACCTCACATGTGTGGGTGCACGTACCTGGGCGCAAAGGGGAAAGGCTAAACCACTGCTATCCCCAAACAGTTTCAGGCGAGGATGTTTGTAGGATTTTGGTATTGTTGGCAACCTACAGATTTGGCCCTAGGGTGTTGCAGCCACCTAGGAAAACAGGGAACCCCATGCATTTTTGAAAAGAAGACAGTGTTGGGAATCCACAGAGGTCTGACTTGCGCACATTGTCCTGGAATGTATTACACACAAGGACAGACAAATTTCAAAATGTAGGGAAAAAAACAAACTTTCCAGACATTAGCTATCAGGAAACCACCAAAACATGCAACCAACAACACATGTCTTACCGTCCCACGTATCCAAAAGTGCCCCAACAAAAACAGCACCTCACTTACATGGGTGTGTGATGCTGGAAATCCATCGGGGAACAGGACCTCCGTATCCTTGTCCTTTACTGCTTTATCATGTATGTTCTGTTGTGTTTTGCACGCACAAAGTTCATGTGGGACTCCTGGCGGTACATCTCTCTCTTTTGGTTTAGTGAATAGACCCTTGGGATACCCTTATGGCACCCATGGGTGCGGCTTCAACCCTGTACCCCTACTGTATATTTTTTGGGCACCTGTGGGTGGCCCACAGAGCAGGGTATGGGCTGGTGGCAGCTCCATGCTGAATTTGACAGGTGTTCTGAGTATCCTCCATTTTGGGATACCCAGGCCCTGCCATTGGAATCAGTTGAATCCTGATAGGAAACAAGATGGCCCCTGTGGCCTCTTGCTTTCTTTTGCCTGTTACCTTGTATTCCCAAAGGCCTGGGAAACGCTGACTCTGTCCCTTCCCCTGACTGGCTGTTGTGTGGAAGCTCCATATATGGTATTGCGGGGAAGTCCAGGTCAGACTGGCTGGAGCCTTCCCAATGACTGTATGTTGTGGGTACACCCTGTGGGTGGGTCCTGGGTGAATGGAGTTTGTGACAAATATGCACTTCTTGTTGTGGATGTCTGTTTTCTGGTATGTGACACAAAGACTGAGACAGCCATGCCCGAAACTGGTATGAATGCAGTGTGTAGTGCTGAATGGCTGGGTACTTGTCCCAATGCACATTCCTTGTTGTGAGTGTCTGAGAGGGAGGAGAATGGCCTGAATGCACGGTGCACCTGATTGGCTGCCTGACTGCCTGACTGCCCTTCTGAGTGATTGTTTGACTGAGTGTGACCCAGCAGAGTGAATGAAAGACAGAACAGTATATCTCGGGCCTCTCACTGCTAGAATTCGAACTGAAGTTGAAACTGACATTGAAACTGATGCTTAATCTTGAAGCCCTTCTGGAAGAGGAGAATTGCGGTTGCTCTACTTCATCGATCTAGATGCTGTCGTGTCTCCAAGAACTGATCCAAGAGAGGACCTGGTAAGGAAGGAGACCTCTTCCCGAGCTGTGTGGGACCATCGTGCACTGCTAACCTTCGCCGAAGCATCCTGGAAGCCAGCCTATAAAAGACTGTCAACCCGAGATGGGAAATGCTGATGAGAATGAGGAAACGACCGGACAGCCGTCCACCATCGTTGACCAAGTTTTGTAGGTTTGCTATAACCGCTGGAGGCCCGTCGAAGCTGTGTTGCCCAGAAGCGGGAACCACTTGACACCGTGCCGGTGAGGGCCGGAGACTCAACACTCCCATTGACTAAGACACTTTAGACTTTAGATCCAAGGAAGCTCTCGCCCGCACCCTCAATCGCTTTGTCCAGCCGGAGAAAGTCAAGGCTGCTGATGCGCCGAGGAGAATCCGCTGGTGGGTTTCCAGCCACCTGAAGACTGCAGAGCCGCTGATCACCCGACGCCTTTGCTGGGCCAAAGTTCTTCATAGACGCTTTGCGGTCCCGAACTTTCAACGAAGAGGTGCCCCGCATGCCTCTTCTTCGCAGGACGTCTATGACTGATTATGGACGAGCACAACTAGGAACAAAGCTGCTGCCTAACTGCCGTTGTTCACCCTCTTCTTTGGGGGATCTCAACAACGTGTGGCTCCTGCCTTAAAGGGAGCCGCTCAAGAAGGATCCGTTGAAGACCCGACGTCGAACTCTGCTATTTCAGGTGCATTGGGGTGGTAGAACTATTTAGAAGGAAATAAGACTCATATTGAACAATATATGGACAGGGCTGGTATTTTATATTTACTTACATGTTGCCCAGGTGGGGGATCCTAAAACAGAACTGTGCCTGGTGGTAGGGGCTCAGTAGTCTCCAAATTGTTCTAAACCAACTGCTTTCCTCCTATGTCTATTGTTGGTTCCCTTTATTAATTGATTTGTGTGACATTTGACCACAGTACAGTTGATGCACTTTAATGAAATCTGATAAATAATTGTGGTACCACATAGAACTTTCTATATATTTGCCATTGTAGATTAACTGAGCACAAAGTGAGTTATTCTGATTGTCTTTATAACCTTCAACCTTAATTATATAAAAACTATGTTTTCACTAATACAGTGAGTGTACATTCCTTTGTGGGTTCTTGGGGACCACACTGTACTTAAGAACCAGCCTGCATCACCTTGTGAGAAGCTAGACCCTGATTGCTCTTCCATTGCTACCAACAATAGAGAATCTTGGCTGGGGTCCTCTGTGCCTCTCCTCTGCCATATAGAGAGCAGGAGTACAGATACCCCCCTCTAGTCTTTACACTGGTGGCAGCAGTGGAATGCTAATGGTTTTAATAATCATTGTGTAACCTTGCCAATTACAAAATATCTACACTTTGTGAAATGAGGTTTAGTTGTGTACTAGATAACTACATTACAAGCAATGGAATCTATTGCAAATGTTAAATTAACCCGGATGAGCTTAGCGGCTCTCCAGAGTGCTTGTGAAGCCAGTGAGTTAGACTTTGAGGATGAGTCTAGGGCTGAGCTGATAGCTGCCTTGGTGGACTACCAGACTGATTGTGAAGCTCTTAATGAAGGGGGATACAACCATTGAGGCCCCAGCCCCTGGGGTTGTTACTGAATCTGATTCTTGGAATGCCACCACTCCTTCTGCCTCTTTTCCTACCTCCAGCAATGTTTTGTTTCATCAGGGAATACCTTGGAACTTGATTTATTCAGGATGACATTGGCCTTTGAATACTGAAAGTTGGAAATTGAAGCTGAACTTAAGAAAGAGGAGTTGGCACAGCAAGTGGAACTCAAGAATAGGGATCTTGAACTCAAAGACAAGGACACTGAATGTCAGTGAATCCAGCTAGAGACGGCTAGAGTGGAGACTTCTGCTAAACCAGTTGAGAGTGTCAGGTCTGCAGCCACCAAGTTCATGAACGATTTGGTAGGTGTGTATGTGGAGGGTTCTGATATCCTCCAATGGATTGAAGCATTTGAGATGGCTTGTGGAATCCATGATGTTGACAAGAGAGATTGGGCTAAGTGTTTGCTAAGCAGAGTGCCTCAGACTGGATATGACTGTATTCTGAAACTGAGTGTGGAAGAAAGGGGTCAGTATGAGTGCATGAAGTCTGCTTTGATTGTCAAGTTTGGCAAGACACCTACCCAATACCTTAAAAGGTTCAGGGAGTTTAAGAAAAGAGAGACTGTGTCTTGGATTGACTGGGTGAGTGCTGCACATATGAACTTGATGGGGTGGATTGATAGTTACAAAGTCAAAACGTTTGTTGAATTGTCTCACCTTTTGGTTTTTTAGCATTTTTCTGAAGCTTGTTCACCAGAGCTGTCTCAGTATGTTGCTGACCAGAACATTTTGGATCCCTTTCAGCTGACCAGGCTGGATGACAAGTGGGTCTCCCACCGGGTGTCCCTTAAGGACTCCAGTGGGAACATAAGGACAAAGAAAAAGGGACCTCTCAGAAGGCTGAGGAGTTCCAGAAGTAGTCACAGATGACTAAACCAAAACCTTCCTCTCCTAAGACCCGAAAGCCTAGTGGGGATAAGTCTTTTGTGGGTTGTGGGTGAGAGTAAGAGTAGTGGTCCACTTGCTGCAAAGCAGAGTCCCAGTGGCTCCAGTAATGCACCCTGCATTCTTGGCACCTGTTGGGACTGTGGGGCTCTGGACCACAAGAGGGGTGACCCCAAGTGTAAAGGTAAGGCACTTGGAGTCCAGGCTGTCAGCCTGACATACCCTTACCCCATGTCTGAGGTGGAGGCCAGTGTCCTCCCCTCCTCGGCAGGAATCACATTCGGTGCTCCCGCAGAGATTTCCCTAGTGCCCCTTGGGGCCTGGGACCAGTACGCAGAAGTACTGGCTACAATCCCACAGAACACTCGTGGGTTTTTGAGAAGTATCCTCCTGAATGGCAAGCTTTCTACTGGTTTCAGAAACACTGTGGCAAGCATGACAGTGGTGGGCAGGACCTTGCTCATGCCAGAGGACTTTGTAAGTGCTCCTCTGGGAACTACCAAGTTAGCTGGCGGACCTCCCAAATTATCGCTTGTAGCCTTAGTGACAATCATGATTGGAGACAAGACAGCAATGCTTCTTGTCCTGGATCAGGACAATGTACCTGCTAACATTTTGTTAGGCAATGATCTGGTAGAGTTGGGGTTGATCTCAGATGGTCTCCCCCTGACTGATGCTGCAAGCACTAGGTTACAGGTACCACAGGGTCTGGCTGTAAGTCAGGTACCCGAGGCAAAGGCGCGGCCTAAGTCAAGACGAAGGAAGAACAAGAAGGCAACCTCTGTGGAGAGGGCTCCTTCTCTTCCTGCTGCTTCAGCAGCACCCACTGGGATTCATGCTCCAGATCGGCTGGGTTGAGTGGTAAGCCCAGTCTCAACTCCTGAGTGAGAAGAGCCAGAAGACTCTCCTGTGGGAGAGGTGCTCAACCCGGAGGACCACGCCGACCTTCAATGCCTGTTGGCTGAAGGGGGTGTTAGGCAGAATCACCTGCAGTACCCTTTGGGAACACTACAGGCAATTAGGACTACAAGTGTAAGCACAGTTTCACCTTTGGTACGAGCCCATACTACACAGTTAAGTGGTAGTGATGGCTGAGCAGCCAGACTTATCTCAAGAGTTTAAGTGAGCAGTAGAACAAGTTACACTAAGGACCAACCAATACAGTGATTCAAGTAAACACTTACTCAAGGTTTCTTGGTAAAAGAATATACATTTATTTACTCAGTCAGTTAGAAAACATTACACTAGCATAAGCAGCTCAATATCACACACTAATAGACCACACAAATCCAACCGGTAAGTAAATTAACAAGTTTAGCTCCAAAATGAAGAGGGAGCAAAATGGCACTTCAGATACTTATTAAAGGAGTAAAAAGACAAGGTTATAAGAATAGACAGCCCAAATATATTCAAAGGCAGGGCAAAGGGTTTCAGTTAAATACAACCAGCAATTCTTCTCAATAGGCCTGGGCCAAAGTCAATGGTTCAGAGTCTTTTGTATAGGATAGCATAGTTCTGGTATGTAACGGTTATGTCTTTGCCACAGATTTTTACAGGATTTGGCTAGCCGAAAAGTTTGATGAATGTAAAGGGAAGGACAAGACTTCGTAGTTGAGGAAAGTTCCACGCACTTTCGCGATGGCCGAAAAGATTTCCGGATCGTGTTTGCACAGTACCTTTTAAATGAAGAAAGCTGTAGCTGAGGCAGTTGTTCCTTGCAGTACGAGCAGATTTCGCTGTTCCTGAGCTTCAGTCATGGGGACAAGAAGGAGGACGTCGGGAGGTTCCTGCACTGCCCATGGAAGAGGCCAAAAGCTGTAGCAAGATGTCAGTATAAGGTGTGAGTGCCTTAAAGTCCACAAGCTGGTTTCCTTCCCTCTGGCTATCTGGTTTTCAACAGCACTCTGATGAAAATTCGACCAGATGGGGAGGGTGTCCAGGTGGCTTGCGAGTTGGTTGCTCCCACCAAACTCAAAGGAAGAAGCTAACTTTGAAGGGCTTCTCTGTCGTTGAAGTTTCAGGCAATTCAGACTTGCAGCAGGGCTTCACCGGTCATCCGGGAGTAGCAGCAGTCCTCTTCCTTCCTCTCCTCTTCGGTTCTTTCGTTCCAGTGGTCGACTCTGCTTTCCAAGTCCCAGAGACCTGCTTTTAAACAGTTTCCCCATTCATTCCAGCCTAGCTGTCACTCACACAGCAGGGTGGCTTTCCTTGCCGGCCAATCATGTCAGTGTGCATTCAGGTCTCCGAGGAGACTAAGCACATTTGGAGAATTCTCCCTAAAACTCGTCCCCCCAGACTAAAGGACAGGAGGATTTAATCCACTCCTAGATGAATCTCCTTACTCCAGTTGGTCAAACATCCCGGAGAGACCATCAGCATTTTGGTGGTGACACTCTGACCTGTGTTCAATGGTAAAATCAAACCCTTGCAGGCTGATTGACCATCTCAGTAGTTTTGGGTTTTCCCCTCAAAATCAACCATCTCAGGGTTGGTGGTCAGTTTGAATCACAAAACTAGATCCATGCAAGTATGGTCTAAGCTTCTTCAATGATCACACAATAGCAAAACACTCACGCTCAATGGTTGCCCACCTTGTTTCTGGTTCCTTCAGCTTCCTGCTGATGAAGTGAATGGGGTGCTCCCTACCTTTTTCATCCAGTTGACTAAGGACGGCACCTATACCTGTATTTGAAGCATCTGTCTGTACATTGAGGGTTTGGTTATAGTCAGGAGCTCTTAGGACTAGAGCTTGACAAAGGGCTTTCTTTAGGCCTTCAAATGTTTGAGAACACTCCTCATTCCGCTTGACATTTCTAAGGAATTTGGGAGAGGAGATCACATTCAAGGGAGAAGCTATGGTCCCATAGTTCTCTATGAAGTTCCTATATTAACCAGTTAGGCCTAGGAAGGCTCTCACTTGGGGTGAGTAGTAGGGGCGGCCCAGTTTTGTACAGCTTGTACTTTGCTAAGCAATGGCCTGATTTCACCTCCTCCTACGTCATGTCCAAGGTAGACCACTTTACTCTGACTAATTTGACATTTACTAGCCTTTACGGTCAGATGGCCCTGCGCAAGAGCATGCTAAACATATCCTTCAGAACTTGATTAACCATCCTTTGGAATGTAGCAGGTGCATTCTTTCATCCAAAAGTCATTACCTTATACTGGTAAAGGCCTGCTGGGCTTGATAATGCAGTTTTCTCCATGGCATGGTCTGTCAGTGCATAGCCTGAAGTGAGATCAAATGTACTAGGTACCTGGCTGAACCCAGATTATCCACCAGTTCATCTGTCCTTGGTAAAGGATGGGCGTCAGTCTTGGTGACTGCATTAAGAGCTCTATAGTCCACACAGAATCACAACTCCTTGGATCCTGCCTTTCGTACTAGAACAACTGGACTAGACCATGGACTGGTAGAGGGCTCTATTAATCCAAGATCAAGCATCTTGTTGACCTCCTCCTTTTTGTGGGATCTCATGTGCTCTGACATCCTGTAACCTCTGCATTTCACAGGTAGTCACCATTTTGAATATCATGCAGGCCCCAAGTGGTCAAGCCTGGTGATAGTGAAAACAGGGAGGCAAACTGATTTAACAGAAAACCTGCACTCCTCCAGTTGTTCAGGTGTCAATTTAGAAGAGAGATTAACTCCTTCTATTTTCTCATCTAAAGCCTGGCCTCTGAGTAGGTCAGGTAGAGGTTGACTCTCCTCCTCCTCTTGGGCTGAAGCCTGAAGCAAAGCTCCCACTTCTGGTCTTGAGACATAAGCTTTTAAACAGTAGGTGTGAAAGACTCTGGGAGCCTCCTTAGGATTGCCGAGGTCCACCAGATGGTTGACCTCTGCAAGCTTACCCACAAACTTGAAGGGTCCTATCCACTTGTCCTGCAAGGCACTCTGCCTTGTAGGTACCATAACTAGAACTAGCTGGTCTTGAGTAAACCCAACCATGTTGGCCTTCTGGCCATACCAATGTTTGACCAGAGCCTGACCTGCTTTTATGTTATCTGATGCTTCTGCCATCATGTGTGACATTCTCCTCCGGAGACCTATCACACAGTCAGTGACTCTCACGGACTTGGGCTAAGGAGCACTCTCCAACCCCTCTTTATCTAGGACCAAAGGGACTCTAACTGATGGCCATAAAGAAGTTCAAAGGGACTAAATCCAACTCCCTCCTGAGGGACTTCTCAATAAGCAAAGAGAAGGCATGGCAGTGGAAGGTCCCACTTTCTTCTAAGGGGTTCCTCTAAAGCACCTATCATGCTCTTCATTGTACGGTTGAACCTCTCTACCAATCCATTTGTCTGAGGAGGCAGTTGAGAACTTGTAAGTTGCTCCACAGTTTTTCCACATGGCTTGCATGTAGTGGGACATAAAAATTGGATCCCCTGTCAGAGATAACTTCCTTAGGAAAACCTACCCTGGTAAAAATACCAAGTAGGGCCTTAGCAACAGCCTGAGTTGTAACAGTCCTCATATGTATAGCTTCAGGATACCTAGTAGTATGGTCTACTACAACCAGGATAAACCTGTTTCCTGAAGATGTGGAAGGGTCTAAGGGACCAACATTGTTGACTCCTACCCTCTCAAAAGGAACTCCCACCACTGGGAGAGGCACCAAGGGTGCCACATTTGTGGCTCCATTCATGCCAGAGGTTTGGCAAGTGTGACAGCTCCTACAGAACTTATCTACATGAGACCCCAACTGAAGCCAGTACACATAGAGAGAGACTTTCCTTGGTCTTCTTAAAACTTAAGTGACCATCCAACGGTATCTCATGGGCTAATTCTAGGAACTGGAGTCTGCTTTCAAGCGGCACTACAAGTCTTCTGTAGTCCCCTGGGATAGACTCAGTCAGTTCACTGTAGAAGAGGCCATCTTCCCAGTATAACCTATGTTTCCCTGGCTCTTGCCCATCCAGCTGGGAAGCTGCCTGTTGGCGAAGACCTTCAAGAGTAGGTGGCTCTCTTGGACCTCTGGTGAAGTCTGCCCTACAGGGTCCACATTCTGCCTGTAAAGACTGCAGCTCAGGATGGTCTGCAGGATCCAGATCTCCAACAGGAGCATGGTACTCCTCCAGCTCTGATTCCTCAGCAGCTGATTCAACCACACAAGGTTGTTCCACACATTCAGTCTCTACTGGTGGAGACGTCACAGTGTGACTTTGGACAGTCCCCTAGGGGATGTCCTTGTAGGTAGCACAGGAGCACTGGCTGGTTTATTCCTGGAGGTTTTAGGTTTCCCTTTTTCCTCCTTCTTCTTAGAAATGGCAGTCAGTCAATCCTGTGGACTGGGAGTTATAGTTTCCTCTATATTCTCCTCTGGAGAGCCCCTTAAGGTACTCTCTCTGGCCTTCCTAGTTTGCTCCTGTTTCCTTTTGCTAGGAGGACTGGGGCTGCTTGATACAACTCCAAGAGTTTTTAAGTCATTCCCCAACAGAACTCTCCCAGGTACTTCACTCTGCACACTTACAGGTATCTTGACAGTCATATCATTACACTGGATGAGAGCTGGTAACTGTGGAAGCATTTGGACAGGGCCTCCAGCAAGCTTAGTTAGGATTTTGGGTGCCTTAGAAACATCCTCAACCTTGAAAAATGATTCATCAACTACAGATACGCTTGCACCAGTGTCTCGAATGGCTGGGGTCTCCTGACCATTGACAAGAACACTGTCTTTGTAATACTCTTCAGTATTGTCTGGAATAGAGTTGTACACATCTAAATTCTGTTGTTCCCACAGACCCAGGGACACTAAAGAGACACTGGCTGAGACTTTCATGGGTTCCTCAGCCAGTAAGTGAAAGTTTCCACTTGCCATTGGCACTTCATCCATTGGGGAGAAGGCTAAGAAGACAGTGTGGACCCCTGAAGGTTTACCCTTACATCTGGGATCCCCTTTCACATGGCCAGTTGATCCACAAGCATAACATATACCAAATGTCTTTATGAATGGGGGTTTGTTCTGAACTCCTTTTGGCTTGTCCCCAGAAGGTAAACTAGCCTGATTTGGTTTCCCTTGGGGCTTCCCTTGCTTTGTTTTTGGCCCTCTTTTGGAGTGGAAGTATTTGAATTCTCTTTGGTATCTTTCTTGTGCTGCTTCCTTCATCCTTCTTCTGAGTTGCCCCAGAATCCTTGTGAGTAGCTCTGTAGGCAACCCACAAGTCAGCACCTCTTGTTAACTTTTTGGGATCAATTTCCTTCGAGTCAGCCAAGTGCTTTCTCCGCTCAGGAGAGCAGCCATCATAAATAGATTGCAACATAAACAGATTTCTCATTCCTTCATAAGTGATCACTCTGTAACCCTTAACCCATCCATCTACGTTTTTCAAACATTCAGTCACCCAGGTCGCCCATGGGGTACCATCATGCTTTTTGAGGGTTCTAAACCTCTTAAGATACTGAGAAGGGGTCTTCCCAAATCTAGCTATCAGAGCTAACTTCACAGTTGCATACTCCTTTCTGTCTATATCCCACAACTCCATTACCACATTAGCTGCAACAGGGGGTAGCCTAGAAAAAAGGCAAGGAATCAACTGCTTCCTTGTTATGTCTTGAATCCCATGGTTATATTCAAAAGCAGCCAACCAATCCAAAATATCAAGCTTAACCTCATACATACTTACTGCATATTTGAGCATGTGAGGCCTCTTAGGACTGGAAGACATAGAAGACTCTGGGAGAGAACCAGTTTCAACAGATAACTTTTTCATCTCTAGTGGATGGTTAAATTCCATCTCTCTAACTTTAAGTTCTTTATGTTTGCATTCTGTTTGAGTTTGGATTCTTTTAAACTCTAGCTCAAGTCTCATTCTTTCTAAAGAGACAAATTCAGGACTTAATGCTGGACCTGGTGGGGTCCCTGTGGTCAGAGGTTGAGGACTTTGAGCAGGTAAAGGTAAAACAGGGCCTACATTTGAAGACTCTTCTTCCTCATCTAACTCATCCATAACATTTGAGTTACTATCAGAAACATTAATATCCTCATCAACATTTTCCACATTTGCTGCAGGTATGAGGTATTCAGACCCACTCCTCAGACATTGGTATTCAAACAACTTTTCTATCAATTCAACCTTTTTGTCTTTTACAGGGAGATTCCTAGGTTTACACATATCTCTCAATTGATCAACTGTCAAAGTGACTAGGGTCTCCTGTCTGTAGATTTTCATATCATTCATGATAAAACAATTACTTTACTAGTGTTGCTTTGCCTTGGGAGGATTATTTGAACAAAAGTAAAAGTAGAACTCTAAATGTAACAAGTATACTTTATCCTCACCACTGTACATCAGTGTTAGGCAGAATCACCTGCAGTACCCTTTGGGAACACTACAGGCAATTAGGACTACAAGTGATAGTACAATTTCACCTTTGGTACAAGCCTGCACTACACAGTAAAGTGGTAGCGATGGCTGAGCAGCCAGACTTATCTCAAGTGTTTAGTGAGCAGTAGAACAAGTTACACAAAGGACCAACCAATACAGTGATTCAAGTACACACTTACTCAAGGTTTCTTTGTAAAAGAATATACATTTATTTACTCAGTCAGTTAGAAAACATGTCTCTAGCATAAGCAGCTCAATATCACACACTAATACACCACATAAATCCAACCAGTAAGTAAATTAACAAGTTTAGCTCCAAAATGATGTGGGAGCAAAATAGCACATCAGATACTTAATAAAGGAAGCAAAAGGCAAGGATAAAAGAATAGACAGCCCAAATGCATTCATAGGCAGTCCAGGGAAGAGGCCAAAATCTGTAGCAAGATGTCGGTTTAAGGAGTGAGTGCCTTAAAGTCCACAAGCTGGTTTCCTTCCCTCTGGCTATCTGGTTTTCAACAGCACTCTGATGAAAATTCGACCAGAATAGGACAGTGTCCAGGTGGCTTCCAAGTTGATTGTTAGCACCA